>NW_026897247.1:0-30935 GCF_033153095.1 Gastrolobium bilobum | reverse complement strand
AAAAAGAAACATACTGTATTTTCAAGAAAAGAAAAAAGAAAAGAAAAACGAAATCAAAAGAAAAGAAAAGCAAGAACATAATGGAAAAGCCACACCCTCAATATTGCCAGAAACATCAGCACATAATCAAACATTTTCAAGAAAAAAAGAAAAGAAAAGAGAAGAAAAGAAAGGGCAGAAGTAACATACCTAGGTATTGACACCTTTGTAGGAGTGTTGCCAAACAATACAGGCTGGTTGGGTCATCATCTACTTGCATCCCATCTCCCATATTCACCAATTCCATTGTCTTGATAAAACAATCCAAGAACAAGAGAAAGAAACAAGCAAGAACAAGAGAAAGAAACTAGGAAACCCAAAGAAACCAAGAAAACTTTAAGAAGGAGTGAAAACAGAGAAAGAAACCCTAAGAAAACCTTAAGAAAACAGAGAAAGAAACCCTAAGAAAACCTTAAGAATAGTGAAAAGAGAGAAAGAAAATTTTTAATTTATATTTTTTGGCGGCAAAACTATGATGACCGTAAGTTATTTCCGTCCCTCTGAAGTTCTAATTTAGCTACTCTTAAAATTTATTATATTTACTAATTTATATTAGCTAATGTATATACATATTAAAAAATATATGTGTGGATGGACAGCTGAGAAATATATATTCTAATTTTAAGGAAATAAAATTCATTTTAATTATTAAAAATATGAGACATGATTGGGTTGAGAAAAAATTCATCACAATATATATATATATATATATATATATATATATATATATATATATATATATATAATTCTTTATAGTTTGACTAATTACTTTGATTAATTTAATAAAAAAACCCGCGATTCACACTAAAATAAATATAATCATAATAATATTTATTAAAAAATTGGCTTTACTAAATGCTAACATCTTTTAAACAAGAGTAACAGAAAAAAAGCTTGAGAAGAAGCATTTACAAAGACCTTAATCTAGATGACTTTAAAGAAACTTTGGTTATTGATACCACCATTTAGAAAAAATTCAACAGACGCTTAAACGAGGATTAAAATGCAATGAACATTATTTACCCCTCCCCCCCCCCAAAAAAAAAAACAGAAATGCAAAGAAGATTGAGAGAAGACAATCTTAGAGTTCTATTGGTTGTGTCCCTACAATCATAACATAATACAGAATGAAGAAGAGGTACTTACTTACCAGAGAGGTGACTACTTCAGTTGTTTGATGAAATACTTCTGAGGGATCTACACCACAGAACACTGGCAGGACCTTGGTATATTTGGTTCTGCTCCGCTCCATTATTACCTCCTTAAAACATTTCCAGAGAAAATAGTGTTTACTATTTTCTCTGTAAATGTTTTGAGAACACAATAACATAAACACTATTTTGAAACGCCTCATCATTATCATGTAAAAAAACACTAGTTGTTTGTGGTGCACATGCAAAGAAGAGAGTGGTTCTGATCTGTAATATAATGGGGTAGGTGGTGGCGGTTTCGGTGAACTGAAGACAATGGATCTATGGAAGTGAAATGAGAGTCCAAAGATAATGTAAAGTGAGAAAGAATGGACAGATCGCAGCAATAAGTTTTTGAGAAAGGTGAAAGAGAGAGACACGTAGAGATAGAAAGGTAGGAAGCGGAAAAGCTCAAGAGAGAAGAGTGGACGCAAAAAAATAAAAGCAAGCTCTCTTGTCAAATCACAACTTTCACATTAGGTGAATGAGGACTGACAAAAGCAATTAATGGCTCTGATCTCTGATCAACAGAACAGTAGTATCTCTCTCCTATTCCCCAAATAAACTTTAATCTCATACTACCATCCTTATAAACAAGAGAATACATCGATATCAGGAGCAAGGGACTCTCTCTGTAGGGAAAAAGCGAAAGACTATGCATGACACCAGAGATTATAAACTACAGAATAGGTGAATGAATGATACAGGGCTACACAGCACAGCTAGATAGTTTTAATATAATAATCAATGGAGTCATAGCAGCAGGGATTTTAACTACAATTGTTTAAAATTAAAAAAAAATGATATACTATTTAATATGTTTAGAATTTAAAAAAAAAATAATAATATTCTTCATCTTCAATCTTTATTAACAATTTGATAATATCACACTATTATTTTTGGAAAGAAAAAAGATTCAAAATTCCATACGAAGCCAAGTTTTTGAGAAAGGTGAAAGAGAGAGACACGTATAGAAAGGTAGGAAGTGGAAAAGCCTAGGAGAGATGCAAGGAACCAAATAAAGCTCTCTTGTCAAATCACAAATTAGGTGCTCTGAGGATCTGACTCTGATCTCTGATCAACAGAACAGTAGTCTAGCATCTCTCCTATTCCCCAAATAAAGTAACACAAACAGCGCAATTAAACTTCAATCTTATTAAGAAATTTTTCAAATTCATTTATTTATTTATTTTCTTCTCTTTAAATTAATCACACACTAAACTTAAACAACTATTAATTAACCTCCTCTTATATACATGCATGTTTTTAAAATCAGAGGCAAAAAGTAATAATACTGAGTGAACCGAAACAGAGCTTCTAAGATTCATTCAGTTATATATAAGAAACTTAACACTACAAACAAAAGTAATAATACAGACAGATACAATGAATGAACCATCATAGAGCACAAACAAATATACATACATGACACGTACAGTATTAATAATGAGGATTTAAGAAAAAATAAAGGTATGGCATGGTATGGAGGGGAAGTTACCTTATCCTCAGCATTCAGCAGCAAGTAAAGGAAGATTATTGAGAAGAATCTCAACTCAAGAGGCTCAGTGTCGGGGGCCATCAAGAGGACTAGCTCAGAAATGCCTCTGTTCAGTGTCTTTTTTGAGCTGAGCTACAAATACAAAAAGAAATACATGTTTTATGGTCGCTGAAACAAAAAAAAAGAAAGAAAAAAAACGCAATAACACACTTAAAATAAATGGAAGAACCAATGAAATGAAATGAAAGCAGAGGCGAAAGAAAGTTCCTTTCCTGTGAGTTGAGCTGCTGCTTGTAGTTGGTAGCTTATCTTGTTGAACAAGATCTTCAACAGTATTGTTATTGTGAGTTGAGCTGAGCATCGGCCAAAGGTAACCACCATTTTTGTGATTTGATTGAAAAAAAGAAAGAAAACTTGAAGAAGAACATTCATTCAAGTCAGATTCAATGAATCGTTTGTTTAGAAGGAAGAGAAGATAACGAAAAGAAAAGGTAACCAACCATTTTTGTGATTTGATTGAAGGGTGAGAAGAGAAGAGAAGAGGGGGCTTAGGGTTTTTCTTTGGTGGAGAAGAGAGAGAGGGAGAAGAAAGAGAGGAATGAGTGAGTGAAATTAAATTAAATCCCGCCCAATTAAATTACATTTTTTACGTTTAAGCTAGATGCCAGTGAAAATTAAAATTAAACAATGAAAACATATATGTACGAGTAAACAAGAGAATACATCGATATCAGTAGCAAGGACTCTCTTTGGGGGAAAAGATACAAGGATTATAGACTACAGAATAGGTGAATGAATGATACAGTGCTACACAGCACAACTAGATAGTTTTAATATAATAACACTATCATTTTTTGGAAACAAAAAAAGCTTCAAAATTCCCTAAGAAGCCAAGATTTTGAGAAAGTGAAAGAGAGAGACACGTAGAGAGAGAGAGAGAAAGGTAGGAGCTCAGGAGAGAAGCAAGGAAGCAAAAAAAAGAAGAAGTGCGCAATTAATAACCAATAAAGCTCTCTTGTCAAATCACAACATTAGGTGCTCTGAGGATCTGACTCTGATCTTCGATCAACAGAACAGTAGTCTAGCATCTCTCCTATTCCCTAAATAAAGTAACACAAACAGCGCAATTAAACTTCAATCTTATTAAGAAATTTTTCAAATCCATTTTTTTATTTATTTTCTTCTCTTTAAATTATGTTGGAATTTCTATATATATATATATATATATATATATATATATATATATAAATTTTATACAATCTATTGGTTATGAATAAGAAGTTTGGTAGTGAAAAGGTGTGCCTTTTCGTCGACAAACAGATGTATCCTTTCATCCTAGACGATGTGTTGTTTCATCCTAATGGACATGTTGTTTCATCCTAACAGACATGTTGTTTCATCCTTGAATGGGTGTCTTTTCGTGTTGAACGAATGTGTCTTTTCGTGTCGAACGAATGTGTCTTTTCGTGTCCAACGGATGTGTTGTTTCGTCATCGAATAGGTGCCTTTTGGAACGTGACTTTACGTTGTCTATAAATAGACACTGACACCTTCATAAAATGGATCCAATTTTTCTGCACTGAAACTCTGCCAGAATTTTTCTCCTTCCGGTTTTGCATGTTCCTTTTCATACTCCGGTGTAGTTTCCTCTGGCATTTTGTTGTGTTCGTTTGGGCTGTTGACTGGTAGTGCCGCCACTCTTCAGAACGAAATCCGTTCTATCCTGGGAGACAAGTGTCCATCTACCTTAGGCATCAGTGAGGGGACAAATTGTCTTAAGGAGACACGTTCTGTGGGCTCGAATTTTATCCTTCTGATTTTGCATATCTGATTCATCATTCTGTCTTTCTCTAATACCTGACAAGTAAGTCTGTTTTTTTTAATTGTTTATAATTGCACAGTGATAATTCTGATCATCTACCTCCTCCTCTGCTTTATACATGGGTTCAAACCTCTCAGTGATTTAACATCACCCACTGTCTTCAATAACAATCTTAAGACAATTGAATGCCAATAAATGCATAACATTTCACACATAATAATTAATATAACAAAATATTCATGTCATAAGTATTTCTCATTTATCATACTATACCATTAAATGACATCAAATTTCACTGCATTTCTCATTGAACCAGCATCAAAATAAGCACATCAAACCAAAAGGTCATATATCAATTTTTGGTACCATGCTTATAAATATATAAAGCCATTTCACAAAAGACTTAATATAATTGGAAAGACCATCAACCATCAAACCGGATTCGTCACATGGCATGGTTGTCTTACACGAAACAATTCTTTTAGAATAAAGGCATGCATATAATTAGTCATATATATACAATCAAAGGCCACAAACCCAAAATTATATGTAGGCATTAATTCAAAAATCATAACCAATCAATGGAAACCTTTCAATTTTTCATTATGGTCCTCTGTAATTTTAATTCAAGTGCCTCAATATACAAAGCATCGATATGTTTACTTCCATGAATTTCACTCATGGTTTCAAAAATCATATATTCAACAACAATAAACTGGAAAGAAAGACCGTAACAGTGCATTAAAACTACAAAGGCTATTCAAAACCATTATGAACACGAAGATCGAGAAACCCAATGTGAAGCACTTTCACAATTCATGATTACAAAATTCAATGCAATTCATGAGTCTATGGGTATATAGCGGAACATTATCATTCCAATAATCATGATATTACCAACCGATGCTTACGGTTCCAACCATGACATTTCGATGTTCTCAAAGAAATGGAAACTAACAGTACATCTTTCCATGCAAAATCAAAACATTAGTTGTTGTGACAAAAAACAATCGGTTATTACAAGAAACCGATACGTTCTCAAATTAAACCGAGACATAATATAAGTATATATATTCCACGATCATGCACATTCAATTCATGAAATTCTGAAACAGTATTTACAATGATAGAATCCAACATAAAACATGATAATATATATCAAAGAAAGCATGAAACCGTAACAGCAATTAGAAAAGAAACCAATTTCTATGCACGTTGTACGAAACAACGATGGAAATGTCAAAATCAAATTTATTTATTCTTTTTTTAAAAAATTCAATTAAGACAAATCTGAATGAGTTTTAAAGTTGCATGGTTACGTAACTTTTGAAATCAGACACGAAAATCGAAAATGAATAGCAATGTTAGCAACTAAGTGCAGATCAATTGCATTGCGGTAAATTTCGATCTTCAAAAACACAGATTAATGAAATATAACGTCGCATAAGATATAATATTATATATCAATTGGAAATCTAAAGACACATATTTCCAGTCATAGAAAAGTGATACCATTCACATATTATTCATGCAAACAGAAATTATACTATGATTAATCACACAGATTAATCACACAATAAATAAAAAATAGTATATAAAACAGAAAATAAAATATACTGATCACAGGTTCAAAACACAAAAATTGTCTTAAGATTGTTAATGGAATTTCTAATTCTGTGTTGAGTGTTTGATTCTGTGTTGTTGAAATTATGTTTTTACTTTACCGTGTCTCGGTTCTGTTCGTTTTCATACTGGTTTGAATTTTTCATTTAAAAAAAAAATGGAAAATTTGTATACACGGTTAACCCTCGGTTTGTTTTGAAACCACCACAGAAATAAAGGGATCTGTTTAATATAATACACTATATATATGTTAAATTGGTTAGCATTGGTGTATCGATTTTCGTGTCCATGCTTTTGAATAGCATTTTCAACACTGTACTCTCGATTTTTTGTACAAAGATTATTATAATATTGGTTTTTCATATTGATTTTGAAAAGTAATTTATCGATGGTCGTGCCTTCATATTGGTTTTGATATATACTACAGTACGGTTTGCTTTTGAATACGGAAGTATGTATAAAACCAAAACCTTGCCTTGATATTTGAAAACTACTTCGTGAATATTGTTCTAATATGATATTTGTTAGTTTTCGTGATTTGTCTTCTACATATATATACATCTTCTATTACGTAATATATATGTTATTGTTCTAAAAGTCCTGTGTGGATTTTGGCTTTCATATATATCATTTGTTTCTCGTTTATCGTGCTACATTGTATTTTAAATAGAATGTGTCATGTTGATGCTTGAATTAATGTTTATAATTGATATGCGATTGCTTATCAAATGCACTGTGTGTGAACCGTGGATGTCTTTTGCAAGTGAAACCATATGAAGTTTCTTTCTCAATAGATATCATGTATTACTTGATGCATTACGGCTTTCGGATGCCATTAGACACTGTATGTTGTGTTTTGGTTTGTGAAAAAAAAAATTTGATAGCCATTACTGTGGCACGAAATGTTGCACCGAATGGTTGATCTTGAGAGTCAGACCAAAATGTCTCCGTTGATTCATGGACTCATACCATGTATAAAGGGTGCATTGCAATTAAATCCATGATTGCACATAAAAAAAAAGGAACTGCAAAGGGTCAGTTTTGAAATGCATGAATTGATGCATAAAATAGTTTTTGGTGGAAACTTGATGGGGTTTTCACGGTTGGAATTTGATGGTTACATTTGAATAAGTAACCACAAGTGAACCAAACGGTTCATGTGAATTTATGGCTGAAGCACAATTTCATGTTGCCATAATCGTATCCGGCCCGAATTAATTTTGTCATCTAAATATTGAGTTTCTTAATTTATTGGCTTTAATTGAATTTGTAGTGGGGCTATTATTATGAGAGAGAAAAAATGACATTTGGAAAGTAGTGAATTAGATGGCATTTTATATTGAATACGTGATTAATATATATGTGCATTTTTTAAGAACATGTGTTGACTGCAATGTTGGAAACAATACATAATAATTGTGTTTTTGCATGAAAGAAAAATAACTTTGAGAATGCAAAATGTGGAATCTTAAATTCTCTGTGTTTGCAAAATATTTGCATTTTGGAATTAAAGTATGATAAATTTCTTGAAAATATCTGAGTTGATTTAATTCCAAATTATATGTTTTATTTCAAATATCATAAATGATGTGACGATTATGTATCATTTTAAGGGTTAAATTGGAATTTATTATTTGATATATGTGTTATAGTCGAATAATGTTAAATTGAAAGTTTAAGGTATTAAGGAGCGATCAAGGGGGAGATTACGATGACCCTTTGAGAAATTTGTTTAGAGTTTGAAATTTTACACAAAACGATGGCTTCTTATGCTCCACAATCCAATGGGATTGTTGAGAGGAATGATGTCCTCTTTGAGGAATTTTGTTTAGAGTTTGGTACTATATATCAAACGATTGCTCCTTATGGTGTTGCAATTTAATGTGATTGCGTATAAAGAACCAGACATTAAATAAAATGATGTTGTTGATGTCTGGTTTATGGGGCAAAGTCATTTAATGACAAATTATATAATCAGTAAAGTACCCCACAAGAAAATTAAGAACATTCCCTATGAAATGTGGAAAGGTAGGGAGCCTACCTTGAATTATCTTGAAGTGTGGGGGTGTTTGGCTAAGGTTGCGGTTCCTAAACCTAAAAGGTTGAAAATCGGACCTAAAACTGTGGATTGTGTATTCATTGGTTATGCAGGTTTCTGGTTTATAAATCTGATGTTTCAGATATACATGTTAATACGGTTATTGAGTCAAGGGAAGTTACTTTCCTTGAAGACGTATTTCCGTATAAGAAAATATATGAATCAAGTGGTAATAATGATGATCAGGTTGTGATACCTCAGGATGCTACAACTGATACTGATCCTGTAGAGGATGTAGAAGATGAACCTAGACGTAGCAAGAGGCAAAGGACCGCCACATCCTTTGGACCTGATTTTATGACATATCTATTAGAAAATGAGCCTCGGACGTGTAAGGAAGCTATAACGTCCCCGGAAAGACCATTCTGGGAAGAAGCTATCAATAGTGAGATAGAATCTATCTTGTCCAACCACACTTGGGAATTGGTAAATCTTCCTCCTGGCAATGAGCCTTTAGGAAGTAAGTGGGTTTTCAAAAGAAAAATGAAAGAGAATGGCACTATTGATAAATATAAAGCAAGGCTTGTGGTAAAAGGTTACAGGCAACGTGAAGGTCTCGATTTTTCGATACTTATTCACCGGTTACAAGGATCACATCTATTAGGATATTGATCGCGGTAGCTGCATTGAATGGATTACAAATACATCAAGTGGATGTTAAGACTGCCTTCTTAAACGGAGACCTGGAAGAAGAGATATATTTAGAACAACCTGAAGGTTTTGTTGTTCCAGGACAAGAACGAAAAGTTTGTCGCTTATTAAAATCCCTTTACGGGTTAAAGCAAGCTCCAAAACAATGGCATGAGAAATTTGACAAAGTTATGTTGTCAAATGAATTTCTAATTAATGAATGTAACATATGTGTCTATGTTTGAAATACTGAAAAAGGTTTTGCCATTGTCTGTCTTTATGTAGACGACATGTTGATCATGGGTAGTAATAATCAAATGATTAATGCTACTAAACAATTACTTAAAAGTAAGTTTGATATGAAAGATATGGGGATAGCAGACGTTATCCTAGGTATTAAAATCCATAGAACATCTACAGGGTTGGCCTTATCACAGGCTCACTATATAGCTAAGGTTCTTGAGAAATTCAAGAGTTTGAATATAACTCCTGTGAAGAACCTGTAGATTCTAATTTGAGTTTATTAAAGAACACTGGTAAAGCTACAGCACAAAAGCTATATGCTCAAGTGTTGGGAAGCCTTATGTATGTTATGAACTGCACCAGACCTGATATTGCTTATGCAGTAAGTCTGTTAAGTCGCTTTACCAGTAATCCAAATGAGAATCATTGGAAAGCTATGGTAAGAGTTTTGGGATACTTGAAGTATACTCAGAATTATGCTTTGTATTACGAGAAATACCCTGCGGTTATAGAAGGGTATTGTGATGCAAATTGGATCACCGGCTCTAACGACATTAGATCCACAAGTGGATATGTGTTTACCCTTGGTGGAGGTGCTATGTCTTGGAAATCGTCCAAGCAAACCTGCATTGTGTAACAGCCCGTTACGTACCGGTATTGTTAACATTAATTATGATATTAAGCGCAGTTACAATCACAGCAGTTCATTTATAAAAACGAGAATAAATTTTTTCCGACTATTACGCGAGCATTTAAATCATAAAAAGGCGTAATAATTAAAAGCTGTGACCGTAACCGTAAACTCTTGCGGAAGACTTATTTAAACTATTTTTATCACTTACGTTACTTATTATAAGTTACTAAGGAGTTCCCATAAACTCACTTAGCCAATTTCCAACTTTACGTTTTATACCAATTCGAACATGTTACACTCTAAGTTTTTCTGCGACCAAACCGATCGCAACCAACCCTACTTCTCAGATTATATCTTTGTGTTACTTAATTCCCTTTTTAATAAGCTAAAATACGCTCAATTCGGAGCTCATTTGCTCCGGTTATCGCCGTTTGAAGTTGGATAAGCGATTAGCCCAAGCAACCCCAAAAACAGCTCCAAACCACTCACATTGCTCGAATTACTGCACTCAATCCACTCAACCATTTGCCCTCAAATTTTTATCCTACAGACTAGGCACCTCAAACTTCATTTTGATATATCACACGCTCAATTTGACCGAGAAACGAAGCGGGAATTAATTTCCCAAATCCGGTCCAGAATCTGCCTCAGGTGCAGGGGCACATGGGCAGTCCGTGTTTCTCTATTTTTTTCAGGCCGAAGATCAACCCAGATTTTCCTCAAATTTGGACACAAGGTAGAGGACATCTCAACCTTCAAAATGGCGTATGGCACGTCCCTAGGGGACTTCTATGGAGGGAGATATGCTCTCCCGAAGTTCGCCTAAAATCTGCCAATTCTACAGAAAATTCGCCAGAGTTTCCTTTGTTTTTCCAATAATCCCAAATTTGTAAAAGATCATTTAAACCTCAAATGTACCTAATAAACACATGATAATACAGTAATAATCCAATGGGTGGCACACACAAGGACCAACAACGCCTTGGGGCACTTACAACCCAATCCAGTTTATAGTTATTAAACATAGAGTCCATATTAATCATTCTTAAGTAGTTGCAATCACTAACACCTTTTTCATGCATATTTCCATCATACATATTATCATAACCTAAAATAGGCCTAAGGCCCTTCCATCATAATTAGACATGCATCAATACTATTACAATATGGCTTTACAAATTACAACTTGAAACTAAAACTTCAAATTACATTCTTCTAAAATTTCAACTTAATTTAAAAGACAACATAACCAAATACATCACTACTAGACTTAGGCAAAATGGCATGAACAAGATGCTAATGAAGCTACTAATAAATACAAATGACATGTTCATGCCCTAAGTCTAGCCTAGGCCACACGGCCAACAAAATGCAAAATATGAAGCGCTCCAGCGCTCACTCTGCGGGCCTCTTGCCCGAGGCTCCTGCTCCACTGCTACCTCCTGAAATAAATGCCCCGAGACGGGGTGAGATATACGAATATATCTCAGTAACCAAGAGGTTCTGGAGAAAACTCCACCCAATGGTTCACTTCGATGCATATCAATAGAATACAACAACCACTTTGAAAACGGGATATAGCAAGGGATTTAGAGAATGGGGAATATAAAGAAAACAAAATACGACGATACGGGATGGTAACCCCAATTCCACGTACGCCCTCGGCATATATAAGCCTATGGGTATCATCCAAGGTGTGTTCACAGAAACCACAACCATGATGCCCAAACCAACCAAAACGCCAAAGACATTCCTAGTGTGCTCCTACCCGGATCACACACCATGACCGCAGTCAACTGGAACTCCCTCCTGGAGACCTATCCAGCGGAAGTCCGAAAATGCCCGAAGGCTAATAAAACTGTCTACTGGCCAGAGACTCGGTACTGCAGTACCCATAGCAATAATGCATGCATGCTCATGTGTTCTATACTATTCATACACACTTCCTACCGTTGCCATCAACTGGCAAGGTGGAACAGAAAAGGGGAACAAGCCCCAGTACCAAGAGGTTACCTTAATTCGTGTTTCCACAAGCTCCGCAGCAGCTTATCCCTCAACTCGGTACACAGCGGAATGCCTACACAGAGGACATTCCCAATCACTCTCAGTTCAACCCATACATGTTAATTTATAATTACACATGCAATGAACCAATTTCTTACCTCAATCCACTTGGTCCCGGACCAAGGGCAATTCACTGATTCAAGATTCGGGATTCAGGTCGACGTACGGCAACCTATACAATAACGTACATCCATCAGTACTCGTCAAATAGTATCAAAACGCAAAAACACAAAAATCCTCCCCATCCTCCCTTGATGGTTCGGCCATTGTAGTGTAAATGTGAGATTTATTTTTCTAAATTTTCTTTCTCATTTTGTTACGTCTCATTAGGTTGTCAATAGGCCAGTTCAAGTGCTGGTTCGTCATTTTCGCGTCGAATTACATCAAAACGCGAAAATCGCCAAATCACCCCTTTTCCCTTTGGAGGTTCGGCCATGTAGGTGTAAATTTGAGATTTATTTTCCTAAATTTTCTTTCTCATTTTATAACACTCCCTTAGGTTGTTTAGAGGCTAGTTCAATCGTCGTTTTTCCGTTTTTCGACATTTACGCATCGTTTTGCGAAATATTTCATTCTGGGCTCATTTAGGTCTCTAACACAATTCATTTTTTTCCATTGATTCAAACACTCTCCAAGCACAACACAACCCATCTAAGCACCATATAACTACACAAATCATTATCCAAATCATTTTTCAACATCAATTCCTCAATCTTTCCTCAAAGAATCGAATTTTAACCTATGGCATTCCAAGGAATTTCCATACAACTTTAATCATTCCAACCATCATACAACCTATTATATCATCATACCATCATGCCACCATCATCAAACAAGTCTCAACACCAAAATTCACAAATTCCAAAATCATGATCATCAATTTTTTCTAAGTTAAAAATCATCACATTTCACTTAAAATTTTCATTGCATTTCTAGCATTACTACATCATTCTAACACATTATCATCTAATACACATTTTCAAATTGAGCTCTCTAACATCACTATTCATCATATCAAAGTTTAGGTTTTCAAAATCAAATCATCACCATCAACCATTTAAAATGCAAGAACACTCACCCAAACGGAAGGTATAGACTCCTCCTAAGCATACTCCACCATTGGAGCATTTAAAAGCTCCAAGAACACCAAATCTACCTTCAAAACCGCGGCTGTAATAGGGCAAGATCTCCTCACA
Source organism: Gastrolobium bilobum (assembly GCF_033153095.1). Taxonomy (NCBI): domain Eukaryota; kingdom Viridiplantae; phylum Streptophyta; class Magnoliopsida; order Fabales; family Fabaceae; genus Gastrolobium; species Gastrolobium bilobum. Next base: position 17,898 of record NW_026897247.1, on the reverse strand, counting down.
CACGCGATTTCAAGGTTCAAGAGTGGTACCAATGTGTTTAGGAGGTGTTTTCCAACAAGTTTCAAGACAAAAATCGTTGGATTCGGTGTAGAAATGACCAAGTTATGGAAGGAAGAAAGCTTGACCAATCCTTGGCCATGGTGGCTGCTGCGCGCGGGAGAGAAGAGAGGGAGGAGAGAGAAAATGTCATGAAAATGTGACTTTTAAGTCACTTAAACCACATGTGGGTCCCATATGCGATTTAACTCTAAGTAAATCACTAATTTCAACCATAAATTCATGACCTACGTATTTTTCTTGTTCATGTCATATTTTTGTTTCCCTAAAATACTGATAAAATTTTCACGCTTATCGGTACAATTATACCGCAGTATTTTTACACCGAAAAATCACTATTCATCAATTTTTCCCAAAATGACTCAATTCCATCAAATTTCATCAAAATTATATTTCCTAACTCAACAAACCATTTATAACTCATATTTGAAACCTAGAGCTCAAAATTCAAATGGCACGTTTTACGGTGAAATTGTAACGCGGTATTTTTACCCGCGAAAAACACTATTCACTGATTTTTCTGAAACTTGCCTGTCCACTCAATTTTTCGTTCTGAATCCATTTCCAGGGTTATTTTTACCATCTGAGACCTTCTACTCAATTTTTATCTTCCTAGGGTTGCGTGTTGGCTAATTACCGTTTTGCCCTTTCTTTGTATTTTGGCCTAATCTTTTGGATTTTCACTAATCCATCACTTGATTGCTCACTTAATATTTTAATTACTTGATTTAAAATTGTGAGGTGTTATATTCACCCCAACTTTTTAGAATTTTGTCCGCAAAATTAAATCATACTCATCCGCTAACTCAGGACACAGTCGGAGAATCTCATCCTCCCGCTCCCAAGTAGCATCCTCAAGTGTGTTCCTTTACCACATTACTTTTATCACAAGTACGATCTCCTTTTTATGATACTTATTATCCTTTGATCCTTCACAATCACTCACTTGTCTCTCATGGTTCTGTGACATTTTAATTCACAATACTTTACACTTTCTCTGGTCTCCCGTTACCCTTTCGCTGATCTGTAGGTAATAATATAACAATATTACGGATTTGTCGGTATTAATTTACCTCATTCTCATCTTTATCCATATTTCTGACCCATGGTCGTTCTCAAAAGCATCTAATCGTTTTCATGCACATTCACTAGTTATTCCTGGAGTATTTCCAACTCACACGTTCTTTAGTACTTAACTTTTTTCGCTGTCCTCACTGTTTTGACAATACCCCAACAACCATTTCTTTCCATTACTGTTACTACTCTTATCATTTCGCTGTTTTCTTGGCTTTCACCCAAGCACATGCTTTCTAGTTTCAAAGGCACTTTGTCGTGTCCTACAATTCCGATTCACATTAAATTCTATACTCATTTACTTTATTTTTCCTTGTCACGTGCCTTCACCTCTTTTTAGGTACTCACAACTATATATTTCTCTCTGTGATACGAAACTAACAATACTCATCATAGTTTATATTTTCGATTAGCCCTATAAGGCCTTTCGACCACAAATACTCATGAAATATTTCCATCTACAAACTCATATTCATAATTTACACTCATTGTTAAACTCTTTATTAGCTTAACCATCTCAACTTTACCAACTCAACCAGCTCAACTCCATACTTAGACCTCTCACAGTCTAAACACAACACTCATCAATGACCTCCACATCAAGGCCTCATGCTTAATATTTTCTCCCACTAACTATTTTCAACTTTTATTCCACTCCGACGTTGCAACTTAACCATATGTTCAACTTATTTATACCACTTTTTCGTAATCATCGTCATTTAATCCTGAATGTCAAACTCAATATAACATCACCTTACAGTTTTCACCAACTTTCACCAATCATCTTGGTTGTTCGAATCAATCAACCACACCAAGCCATTTCACTACTAACTGATGGACCCTTAAAATGCCATGTCTCTCACATGCAAGTCTCGTTCTATAGGAATCTTTGAAACTTAATTATCAAGTCACATAAAACTAAATCCATCCTTGCCACTACTTATACAATTTACCATCGGTTGGTATATCAGTCTCTCGGAATATTCAAAGCTACCACAGCACTCAGCTATACCTCATTAATACTTAACCAAAACAACATCAACATTGTGCATTTTCCACACACTTTCCACCATAAGTGGCATATGCGATTATATATAACACTCCTTTAACCTGAACTCTTGATCATTACCAGCCTTCCTAGAAGGACACTCACTCAATCTGTCAACATTAAATCACATTATTATCTCTTTTATCATAAAGCGAGGATTCCAACAAACTTATTACCTCACTTGGAGCCGAAATTATTTCATCGAACTTACTTTACACCCACAATAGTGCTTCACTATCACACTTCTAAATTCTTACACACTATGCCTCACCTCTTATATCCAAATCTGACGTATTTTGTTCATTTACAAACATTTGACCTCATTTTTGCGTTAATCACATGGAAGAACTCTCTCAATACAGTGGGTAACAACATTCACAGGTTTTAACCGCTCGAGCTCTTGCTGTCCTCAGGGCCCCAGATGTAATGACCCACCAATCAGAGAATCCACCCATATAATCCATGCAGTAATGATAACCTACCACCTGCTGACTGTGTTCTATTAGTATTCCCAACGTTTCTTATTTGTGCACTTGTGTAGATCAATTCAACTATAATAGCAGTCTCATCACTGCGGGATACTTCCTCATCTCATATTACTCGTATAACATAATAATAGTCTCCGGGAACATAATCCGCACGGAGATGGCTACACACTCCGGGCACATAGGCCGCACAGAGATGGTAATATCAAGTCTCATAACGTGCACCTAGTGCATAGAGGAGTTCATATTTACATCACATCTGTATACAACAGCAAACGTGTACCCAGTACACAGGGGAGTTCATACTTATAACATATCCGTATATAACGGCAAAACTGGTACTCCGTACACTCCAGATCACACATGGACCCAGTCCATTTGGTGTCTGTATCACTCTGTATATAACAGCAAAATATCTTTGGTATATTCACATGGGGCTATCCCCATAACCATAGTAATAATGGTATAATATACACCTGTTATATATATAAGTCAATTCATTTTACTCTCTCATTTCATTCTTCTCACAGATAGTTTACATGTAAGTCACTATTATAATAATTCACATTCTCTTCGTAATTTCATACACATTTCTTAACTCTCAATAGTTCCTTCTGTCATGTTATTGTTCAAATCCATAGTCCATTATCTCTTCCTTGCTTATTCTTCTCACAGATTGTTTTCTCTTTTACTTTGACTATTCACTTGGCATAGTTCATAACATAATCTCTATTCCGTGAATCAAGAATTTTCTCAAAGTTCTGTACACATCTCACATATACTTCCCATCACACAGGGATCTTCTAAACATATTCGTCCTATCACAAAAGACTAATTTCACCTCACTCCGTGCACTGGAAAATTATATCAATCCTTGCATTAACACTTATACCTCAACTCATTAACTAATCTTATCATTTTTGTTTTGACATTACACATTAGCTCTTTTGCTAAACACATAATTCCACACTTTATTGTAACTTAGTTCATACACTAATCACATGATTTCCCATCAGGTTGTACATTAGCTCATTCTCTAATCATACAATCTCTTCAGATACTTCCCATCATCGGGGATTTCATTCAGCCTCATTGTCCTTTTACAAAAAATTTAATAATTTACCTCAACACAGATAATTAGGCGCTCAGGCCGTCACAAGGTGTACATACATATATATGTATACTGGCACTTAGGCCATCACTGGATCATCATCCGTTTATTTATCAGAGTAGGTATACTGGCCATCAGGCCATTAGGTATTATTCACAATGCATTACAACATCCACTAGTAATTAGGCCATTTCAATTTACGATATTCATTCTTTGAGATCTCCATGAGACCTCCATCATGGATCAATCCTCTTATGCTTCATAACACCTGAACCTCTACAAAGTAGCCATTTCCAAGGAGAATTCCACACATTAACGCACACATATAATCACATTTGTTTCCTTTATGGCATGTCTGTCAAGCTAGACCATATTCCGTTACGGACAATCATACTCTCAATGAACCTTGTTCAATGCCATCCATGGCGATTCTATCAACTTCTTCCTTATACATATAATACATAATTAATTCATCTCCCCTATGCTTAATCAATACTACCTCCTTATGGATTTAAATCCCATATTTCGATACATCTCAATTTAACAATTGACCAACATTATAATTTCAAGTGGTCAAATCCCATAGGATTAATCATCAATTATTCTATTTATTTCTCTGCATGAACCATCTCAATTTGTTTAAGTGTACATCATCCATCAAGGACTTATAACTTCTAGTCAACATAAAATATTCAAACTCATGCCTAAGCATATCTGTTCATCATTTTCAATAACCCAACAGGTTCTAATCTTCCACCTTGATGAAGTCCCTCCACCACGTCCACCTGGACATAATTGTTTTTACTATACAACACATATACTTGGAAGCTTCACCAATACCTTTTCCATACTATGGACTCATCTCAATTATATATCTTTATTATTCATGGTACTACAAGGTTCATCCATGCAATACCGTACATATCATAGATTTGTTTACAACTTTCACTTACAATCCAGCTTTATAAATTTCATCTACAAGGTCAGACAAAACATTTAAGTATGTTTCCCTGAAGTCCTATAATATTCATATTTTACTTACTGCCATCTCTTGTCCATGGAGCAGTCAACACTGCATCCACAACATCAGGCTAAGGACTTACATTTGGTGTTCCAAGGTTGCCACGCAGGCTTCTTACGATGACTACGCATGTAACACAAAGGAATGGGTTGATCAGACCCACACTAAGGAATCACATATGCAGTAATCGATAAGAATCTACATACAACTATGCAACACACAACACAACTATATATTCATTATCAGAGTTCCCTAACAAAACTGCTCTGATACCATAAAATGTAACAGCCCGTTACGTACCGGTATTGTTAACATTAATTATGATATTAAGCGCAGTTACAATCACAGCAGTTCATTTATAAAAACGAGAATAAATTTTTTCCGACTATTACGCGAGCATTTAAATCATAAAAAGGCGTAATAATTAAAAGCTGTGACCGTAACCGTAAACTCTTGCGGAAGACTTATTTAAACTGTTTTTATCACTTACGTTACTTATTATAAGTTACTAAGGAGTTCCCATAAACTCACTTAGCCAATTTCCAACTTTACGTTTTATACCAATTCGAACATGTTACACTCTAAGTTTTTCTGCGACCAAACCGATCGCAACCAACCCTACTTCTCAGATTATATCTTTGTGTTACTTAATTCCCTTTTTAACAAGCTAAAATACGCTCAATTCGGAGCTCATTTGCTCCGGTTATCGCCGTTTGAAGTTGGATAAGCGATTAGCCCAAACAACCCCAAAAACAGCTCCAAACCACTCACATTGCTCGAATTACTGCACTCAATCCACTCAACCATTTGCCCTCAAATTTTTATCCTACAAACTAGGCACCTCAAACTTCATTTTGATATATCACACGCTCAATTTGACCGAGAAACGAAGCGGGAATTAATTTCCCAAATCCGGTCCAGAATCTGCCTCAGGTGCAGGGGCACATGGGCAGTCCGTGTTTCTCTATTTTTTTCAGGCCGAAGATCAACCCAGATTTTCCTCAAATTTGGACACAAGGTAGAGGACATCTCAACCTTCAAAATGGCGTATGGCACGTCCCTAGGGGACTTCTATGGAGGGAGATATGCTCTCCCGAAGTTCGCCTAAAATCTGCCAATTCTACAGAAAATTCGCCAGAGTTTCCTTTGTTTTTCCAATAATCCCAAATTTGTAAAAGATCATTTAAACCTCAAATGTACCTAATAAACACATGATAATACAGTAATAATCCAATGGGTGGCACACACAAGGACCAACAACGCCTTGGGGCACTTACAACCCAATCCAGTTTATAGTTATTAAACATAGAGTCCATATTAATCATTCTTAAGTAGTTGCAATCACTAACACCTTTTTCATGCATATTTCCATCATACATATTATCATAACCTAAAATAGGCCTAAGGCCCTTCCATCATAATTAGACATGCATCAATACTATTACAATATGGCTTTACAAATTACAACTTGAAACTAAAACTTCAAATTACATTCTTCTAAAATTTCAACTTAATTTAAAAGACAACATAACCAAATACATCACTACTAGACTTAGGCAAAATGGCATGAACAAGATGCTAATGAAGCTACTAATAAATACAAATGACATGTTCATGCCCTAAGTCTAGCCTAGGCCACACGGCCAACAAAATGCAAAATAAGAAACGCTCCATCGCTCACTCTGCGGGCCTCTTGCCCGAGGCTCCTGCTCCACTGCTACCTCCTGAAATAAATGCCCCGAGACGGGGTGAGATATACGAATATATCTCAGTAACCAAGAGGTTCTGGAGAAAACTCCACCCAATGGTTCACTTCGATGCATATCAATAGAATACAACAACCACTTTGAAAACGGGATATAGCAAGGGATTTAGAGAATGGGGAATATAAAGAAAACAAAATACGACGATACGGGATGGTAACCCCAATTCCACGTACGCCCTCGGCATATATAAGCCTATGGGTATCATCCAAGGTGTGTTCACAGAAACCACAACCATGATGCCCAAACCAACCAAAACGCCAAAGACATTCCTAGTGTGCTCCTACCCGGATCACACACCATGACCGCAGTCAACTGGAACTCCCTCCTGGAGACCTATCCAGCGGAAGTCCGAAAATGCCCGAAGGCTAATAAAACTGTCTACTGGCCAGAGACTCGGTACTGCAGTACCCATAGCAATAATGCATGCATGCTCATGTGTTCTATACTATTCATACACACTTCCTACCGTTGCCATCAACTGGCAAGGTGGAACAGAAAAGGGGAACAAGCCCCAGTACCAAGAGGTTACCTTAATTCGTGTTTCCACAAGCTCCGCAGCAGCTTATCCCTCAACTCGGTACACAGCGGAATGCCTACACAGAGGACATTCCCAATCACTCTCAGTTCAACCCATACATGTTAATTTATAATTACACATGCAATGAACCAATTTCTTACCTCAATCCACTTGGTCCCGGACCAAGGGCAATTCACTGATTCAAGATTCGGGATTCAGGTCGACGTACGGCAACCTATACAATAACGTACATCCATCAGTACTCGTCAAATAGTATCAAAACGCAAAAACACAAAAATCCTCCCCATCCTCCCTTGATGGTTCGGCCATTGTAGTGTAAATGTGAGATTTATTTTTCTAAATTTTCTTTCTCATTTTGTTACGTCTCATTAGGTTGTCAATAGGCCAGTTCAAGTGCTGGTTCGTCATTTTCGCGTCGAATTACATCAAAACGCGAAAATCGCCAAATCACCCCTTTTCCCTTTGGAGGTTCGGCCATGTAGGTGTAAATTTGAGATTTATTTTCCTAAATTTTCTTTCTCATTTTATAACACTCCCTTAGGTTGTTTAGAGGCTAGTTCAATCGTCGTTTTTCCGTTTTTCGACATTTACGCATCGTTTTGCGAAATATTTCATTCTGGGCTCATTTAGGTCTCTAACACAATTCATTTTTTTCCATTGATTCAAACACTCTCCAAGCACAACACAACCCATCTAAGCACCATATAACTACACAAATCATTATCCAAATCATTTTTCAACATCAATTCCTCAATCTTTCCTCAAAGAATCGAATTTTAACCTATGGCATTCCAAGGAATTTCCATACAACTTTAATCATTCCAACCATCATACAACCTATTATATCATCATACCATCATGCCACCATCATCAAACAAGTCTCAACACCAAAATTCACAAATTCCAAAATCATGATCATCAATTTTTTCTAAGTTAAAAATCATCACATTTCACTTAAAATTTTCATTGCATTTCTAGCATTACTACATCATTCTAACACATTATCATCTAATACACATTTTCAAATTGAGCTCTCTAACATCACTATTCATCATATCAAAGTTTAGGTTTTCAAAATCAAATCATCACCATCAACCATTTAAAATGCAAGAACACTCACCCAAACGGAAGGTATAGACTCCTCCTAAGCATACTCCACCATTGGAGCATTTAAAAGCTCCAAGAACACCAAATCTACCTTCAAAACCGCGGCTGTAATAGGGCAAGATCTCCTCACACACGCGATTTCAAGGTTCAAGAGTGGTACCAATGTGTTTAGGAGGTGTTTTCCAACAAGTTTCAAGACAAAAATCGTTGGATTCGGTGTAGAAATGACCAAGTTATGGAAGGAAGAAAGCTTGACCAATCCTTGGCCATGGTGGCTGCTGCGCGCGGGAGAGAAGAGAGGGCGGAGAGAGAAAATGTCATGAAAATGTGACTTTTAAGTCACTTAAACCACATGTGGGTCCCATATGCGATTTAACTCTAAGTAAATCACTAATTTCAACCATAAATTCATGACCTACGTATTTTTCTTGTTCATGTCATATTTTTGTTTCCCTAAAATACTGATAAAATTTTCACGCTTATCGGTACAATTATACCGCAGTATTTTTACACCGAAAAATCACTATTCATCAATTTTTCCCAAAATGACTCAATTCCATCAAATTTCATCAAAATTATATTTCCTAACTCAACAAACCATTTATAAATCATATTTGAAACCTAGAGCTCAAAATTCAAATGGCACGTTTTACGGTGAAATTGTAACGCGGTATTTTTACCCGCGAAAAATACTATTCACTGATTTTTCTGAAACTTGCCTGTCCACTCAATTTTTCGTTCTGAATCCATTTCCAGGGTTATTTTTACCATCTGAGACCTTCTACTCAATTTTTATTAGGGTTGCGTGTTGGCTAATTACCGTTTTGCCCTTTCTTTGTATTTTGGCCTAATCTTTTGGATTTTCACTAATCCATCACTTGATTGCTCACTTAATATTTTAATTACTTGATTTAAAATTGTGAGGTGTTATACATTGCAAGGTCAACCATGGAAGCAGAATTTATTGCTTTAGATAAGGCCGGTGAAGAAGCCGAATGGCTTCGTAATTTTATTGAGGATGTTCCTAATTGGCCAAGACCGGTACCATCCGTATGCATACATTGTGATAGCCAAGCAGCTATTGGAAGGGCCAAGAACGTCATGTATAACGGTAAGTCTAGACACATACGTCGAAGACATGATACCGTAAGACAACTATTCTCGAATGGAATCATTTCAATTGACTATGTTAAGTCTAAGGAAAACATAGCGGATCCGTTAACCAAAGGGATTCCTAGAGAGTTGGTTGAAAATTTGTCGAAAGGAATGGGTTGTTTTTTCTTTTTCTTTCGTACTTGATGCTATCCGGCAAGTATACCGTTTCGCATAAGTAGTAAAGTAGTAAGAAAGATCGTCTCCTCAGGGATTGAAAACCAAGTACTAAAATAATCAGTCACTCTAAGTTGAAAAACTTGATCTTTTGTTGGGAAAATTAAATTGAATCTTAGTAACCATAAAAGTAAAGACTTATTTTTGAGTTGTTGTATTTTGAAGAATGAAAAGAAGAATAATAATGGAGTTGGTTTTGAAAATATGAGAAAGAATTGCAGTTAGGGAACACTCTCCCTATGTTCCCCACTTATTACTTTGGATTGATACAAAATACTTGTTTATATAATTTCTCAGATAATTATGATCTCAATATATTAATAGTTAAATCCCAATCCCTTGGTAACTTAACCCTTTAACCTCACTTAGAATCCTAATCCCTTAGTAACCCCTCATGAGAATTAAGCAATGAACACAATAATTCCAACATCTGCAATTAAATAGACATCTATCCCTAGTATGCATACCAATAGTTATCTTATCTCCTTTCAAGATCAGAAACCCCAATATCCCTATTTAAGGTTCTAACCCTCAAACTATTTTCAACTATCAAATTGATCAGGTTTAATAAAGAAAATATCAAATACGCACAAGATAAGATAAAGAAATTTATGTAAACGAGTACAATAATTTAAATCAATCCGTCATAACAAGGGTTCACATAGGGTTGTGACCCTAACTACAATAAAAGAACTTAGCCAGACATAGTCATATCCGACATAAACAAATATTCAAAAGAAAGCATAAAAACTATAATTACTAGAAAGAATGGAGAAGAATTCTTGATCTTCAGTCCTCTACTGCTTGCTCTGAGTTGTGAATTCGTTCCTTGGTTGTGCTCCCAATCTCCTTATTTATAACCACCGGCATTGAGCCCATCCAAGAGTTTGTATTTGATTTAAACTTTGTTTCCTTTTTTCATGTAACAACCTTGGAGATTTGATTGATAAATTAGAATTTCAAATCTTGATTCAATCTTACCACAAATCATCTAATCTTATCTCTAATTTGGATAGAGATCTCATTGCTGAATCAAAAACTTGATTTTTAAATCTTTTTCTTTTCCAAAATTGCCCCGTTGCAAAACACGGGGTCTGAGAATTCGCAAACTGACGCTCTCAGCGTCAACTTCACGCTTCAAGCGTGAACGCTTCTGTCTGAAAAATTTCTTCCACGCTGCCAGCGTGAGATCCACGCTTTGAGCGTGGATTTTGATTTTGCAAAATCCTCGTTTTGCTCCAGTTTGTTTGCTTTTTCCTACAAAATTAGCATAAAATCAGTATTCAATCCTTGATTAAGATTCTGACAAATTAACAGTGATTCTTGCTCTTTTTCTCAAGATTTCATCAACATTCTTTCTCTTTTTGGTTCAGATTTCCTTATATGCTAGGCGCATATCAGTACTGTAAACAATGAAACGATTTTCATATCTATCTATATATATGAAAGCCAAGTGACTTTATTAAATGCTTGTGCACAGCGGTTTATTGCAACCGAAGAATTCTATGCATATATTATTATATTATGAAGGTTTACGGTTAATAATAACCATTGAATGAGTCTCGGTTATCAATTCCATGCATGGCTGGCAATTTATATATATGTTTATATGGCCTGTTTCAATACCTTTAAGGTCGAAGGAAGTTTCCTTTTTTTAAAAAAAAAAAAAATTGGAAATTCTGGTTCTATTCTTTTATACATGGCATCTGTAACATTTACGGATTTGACAAACTCAACTTCGAAATAGTAAATGCATTTATGGCATTGAATTTATGATTGGAAATTAAATTTCAAACCTTGATTTGGTGTCAACCTCTTGCAGATTGAAAATGTTTCTTTGAAACATTGCATCTTTTGAATTTAAAGGAAAAAAAATGGTAGTTTATTAACTATCTATTTTATAACTTGCTCCTGGAGCATTTTCCTTGTTTTATGTTGGTTTGATACTTCATTATTTAAATTTAAGTTGTGACAGTTATTACTTAGCCTCCATCATGTAATCGGTTATTGGGTTTTCTTACATGATATGAATCCAACTATGTTGGGATATGGACAAACATCATTTATAAAGGTGATAATTATTACACCCAACGTTATGGGTGTCCTGGTGGCAAGTGTGATGTACTATCATCTTTTGAGGAACCAAGGTTAGAAACCTTTTGGCCATTGGAGTGTGATTTTATTTCTTATGTGAATGTAACCACCACGCCACTGTAGGTGGTATACTAAGTTTTTGGCATTTTAGAATATGTCAAGTGAATTAGCATTGCTTGTTGTCATTCAAGTAATCTGAGGACAAATGGATGCGTTTTAATATCTATAATACGTTGATAATGATGCATCGAATGGATATCGTGATGATGATCCATTGGAGAATTAATACATTTATTTCGTGGGAAATCTCTCGATTTCTTTGAATGAATATATATGAAGCAACTAATGAGTGTCATTACTCGTTTATGTGTATGAATGCATTGTGATTAATTGCATTAATTGAGATGTGATTTAAATGTGGAAATTAATTATGTATTGCATTGGATTCAATTACCTATGATTTGGATGTCATAAATGATATGCTGGTTGTGTATTATTTTATGGTTAACATGAAGTTTATGGTGAGATATATTCAATTTTTGTAGAGTCATAAAGTCTCTCAATATATGTTTAACGATTTTGATTTTATGATAGCCAATGATAATTCTTTCTTAATTCCACTGTGTTAAAGATGGATATAAAAGTTTTATGTCCAATGAAATATTCTGTATTATATGAACGTGGAAAGAGCTATCTTAGTCATGGCATGATCAAAGTCAATGTGATGGCTTTAAATGTTGTCAATGACATAATAATTGTATATTATTTTATGGTAATGTTCAGTAAGAAAATTAAAGGCATAAGGAGCAATCTAGTGGGGAGAGTATGATGCCCCTTCGAGAAATTTTGTTTAAAGTTTGGTATTACATACCAAAAGATGGCTCCTTATGCTTCAGAATCCAATAGTATTGCTGAGAGAAAGAACCAGACATTAAATGAAATGATGTTGTTGACGTCTGGTTTGTGGGGGAAAATCATTTTAATGATAAAGTGTACAATCAATAAAGTACCCCACAAGAAAAATTTAGAACACCCCCTATGAAATATGGAAAGGTAGGGATCCTACCTTGAATTATCTTGAAGTGTGGGGGTGTTTGACAAAGAGCATACCATACGACATATGGAAAGGAAAGAAGTCATCCCTGAAATATTTTAGAGTGTGGGGGTGCTTGGCTAAGGTTGCGGTTCCTAAACCTAAGAAGTTGAAAATCGGACCTAAAACCGTGGATTGTGTATTCATCGGTTATGCACTTAATAGTAGTGCTTATCGGTTTCTAGTTTATAAATCTGATTTCTCAGACATACAAGTTAATACGGTTATTGAGTCAAGGGAAGTTACTTTCTTTGAAGACGTATTTCCGTATAAGAAAATACAAGAATCAAATGGTAATAATGATGACAAGGTTGTGATACCTCGGGATGCTACAACTAATATTGATCCTGTAGAGGATGTAAAAGATGAACCTAGACGTAGCAAGAGGCAAAGGACCGCCACATCCTTTGGACATGATTTTATGACATATTTATTAGAAAATGAGCCTCGAACGTCTAAGGAAGCTATAACGTCCCCGGAAGGACCATTCTGGGAAGAGGCTATCAATAGTGAGATAGAGTCTATCTTGTCCAACCACACTTGGGAATTGGTAAACCTTCCTCCTGGCAATAAGCCTTTAGGAAGTAAGTGGGTTTTCAAAAGAAAAATGAAAGAGAATGGCACTATTGATAAATATAAAGCAAGGCTTGTGGTAAAAGGCTACAGGCAACGTGAAGGTCTCGATTATTTCGATACTTATTCACCGGTTACAACTATTAAGCTCCTCTTATATACTTTTTAAAAGCAGAGGCAAAGTAATAATACTTAGTGAACTGAAACTGAGCTTCGAAGATTCATTCAGTTATAAAAAACTTATCACTACAAACAAAAGTAACAATACAGATACAACGAATAAACCATAGACTATAGAGCACAAACAAATACATGACGTACAATATTAATAATGAGGATTTAAGAAAAAATAAAGGTATGGTATGGTATGGTATCAGAAGTTACCTTATCCTCAGCAGCAAGTAAAGGAAGATTTTTGGGAAGAATCTCAACTCAAGAGGCTCAGAGTCGGGTGCCATCAAGAGGAGAAATGCCTCTGTTCAGTGTCTTTTTTGAGCTGAGCTACAAATACAAATAAAAATACATGTTATATGGTCGCTGAAACAAAAAGAAAAAAGAAAAAAACGCAGTAACACACTTAAAAACGAAATGAAATGAAATGAAACAAAAGCAGAGGCGAAAGAAAGTTCCTTTCCTGTGAGTTGAGGAGCTGCTTGTAGTTGGTAGCTTATCTTGTTGAACAAGATCTTCAACAGTGTTGTTATTGTGAGTTGAGCTGAGCTTGATTGAAGAGAAGAGAAGAGAAGAGAAGGGGGCTAGGCTTATGGTTTTTCTTTGGTGGAGAAGAGAGAGAGAGAGAGAGAGAGAGAAGAAAGAGAGGAATGAGTGAGTGTTATTAAATTAAATCCCACCCAATTTTAGATGAAAAATCTTTGAAAATTGTAAATTGTAAATTTGTGATCTGAGATGAGACTGCATCTGCATGTTTCGGATTATGCATTGAGAGGTGAGAGAGACTAAGAGCAATGGTTGGTTATTTTGATCAGTTTTGTTTTGGCCCAATCCAATCCATCTTTAATTAATTATAATAAAACTTTAAATTATAATGTTTGCGCTGAAATCAAATTATTATAGATTACCTTCTAAAAAGCGCGCGCGTGGTCAAGTGTCCAAAGCACATTACATTGATTTGCATTGGAGAGGGCCACACTTGACTTGACAATCAGACACTACACTACACTGATTAAAAGCAATGCAATTAATGGACTTGGGTCGGGTGTTATTTTCAGCAGCATCATCTTTGTTTTGTTTTGTTTTGGGCCCAATCCAATCCAAATATCCAATCCATCTTTGTTTTGTCACTTACATACATCGAGGAGGGAGGGATTTCTTAATTCTAAATAAATAAATGTTAATTAAAATGCTAATTATTATATCTGATTCTATATCCTATACTATACTACCGTAGAAGGAGAGGAGGGGGGAATAAATTATTATTATTAACTACTCAATGAAAGAATTAAATTATAGAACAGTTTCGGATCTTAAAAAAATTATTTAGAAAGTATCTCATAGACTTTCTTTTACATAGAGGGCCTATAAACTTATAGGCCGACCTATTTTATATTATTTATTTTAAATTAAATAAATAAATTATTATTTTAATGGTTTTGAATAATAAAATTATATTATTTTAATTATTTTCTTTAATTATTGAACGTCTTGTAGGATTAAACAGGCTAACAAGTCTATGTCAAGACTTTTGTTTTTTAAATATACGTCATGCTAAATTTATAATTTGGGCGTGCACAAGCTAACGAATCTGGCCATGCCTAAAGTATTTTACACGTGTCTGACCTATTTAAGCTAAAGCCTATCTCTATCCAGCCTATTTACACCCCCTACTTTTAACAATGGTTTTTCGTTGTTGATTAAATGTGAGTACTATAAACATGCTTTTAACGTTGGTTGGCCCGTCCCGCCCCGCCACCAACCCGCCAAAAACGGGACAGGGCGGGTTAACCCGCCATTAAATATGGGTGGGAAAAATGAACTCACCCCGTTTTATGGTGGGTTGGCGGGTCAACCCACCAACCCGTCAATTAAAAAAATAAATAATTAAAATTTAAAAATAAATTATATTTTATTAATTTTTCTAATATTATTTTATTTTATTTCACACTTCTTTTAATTTTTCTCAATCTCAATCTTAAATGTATACTAATATTTGTCAAAACATTCTTTAGGAACTCATTCGTCTCCATATAAAGATAACATTTGTCATAAATAAAATTGTTATTCTTTATTTTTTCTAAGAAGTACTAATGTAAAAAAAAAATTGGATATCACAAAAATTTAATGACAAATGAAATACTATTTAATTGTAAAATATATATATATATAACCCGACGGGTCAACCCGTTTTGACCCACTTCTAGGCGGGGCGGGTTGAAGTGGGTTGGTGGGTTGAAAATCTCAACCCAACTCGTCCCGTTTTGGCGGGTTGACCCGCCGGGCAGTGGCGGAGCCACGTTGTGGCCTACAGTTGCCTTGGCACTGGCTTATTTAGCCACGTTCATTTAGCTACATTTGAAAAGTAGCAAATTCTGTTCAAATTTTTTGAAAATTAGCCACGTTTTGGTCGTAGCCAAAGAACCGTAGCTATTTGGGCACTAGCTGAATTTTTTGGCACTTGCTAACATGTCATGCTGGCTCCGCCACTGCCGTCGTGCTCAACCCATATTGTCACCCCTAAATTTACATATAAAGTAGAGTCATCAAAACAGGCTATCTCTTCCTGTTAGGCCCTAGCTCGCACGAGTTAAGGCAAAAAATCCTACAAATAAAAAAGCCTGCATGAGCCAAAAACTTATATAATCCCACGAGATAGGGCCTGTCCACGAGCCAAAATTTCATATAAGTCAATCATTTGTCATTAATTAAAATTGTGACAGTAGCAAACAGGCATCACCAAAACCTTATCTGAAATTTCCATCCCTGATCCATCTACCGCTCCCAACTTCTACACTATATAATCAACTATAATGGAAAGAACAAAAAATCTTTACGTAATCCTCCAAGACAAGCAATCAATGAGATAAAATAAACCATGTTGTCATATAATTGAATGGAAATTGATTTCTCCGGAGAAACTATTCCCCTATTACAGACTCATAAAAATGTCTCATCCATCTTTTTTCTTTAATATAATGAGTCCCGTATATTTAATGGGTATGCAGAAGAGGAATAATTTCTTCTGCAACATGAGAAACTAGGAAAACTATTGCCACTTTGTTATTCCTCACTTTAACATAAATTCGTTACATTAATTATGCATTTGCTACTTTAGAGTAATAACCAACAAAATAGCTTTAGGCTTCTTTTCAATGGTATGAGATTCACCATTATTGCCTTTATTTTATTTAGCTGTTGATGTCATTATTTTCTATCATCCCACCATAGCGGAATTTGGTTTTCGCAATTCAACATATAGCTATGAGTTAATGCTTGATGAAGTTGAGGTATAGAATCTGCATCAAAATGGGTATGCAAAAGTGATGGAACTAGTTTTCACATTGTAATATTATTAGGATTTGATTGCTATTTCTACACAAAAATATAATAAAAGTATTGCTAAAATAAAGCAGAAACATCAATTGATTGACCAATTGTAGCAATTAATAACAATTAAGATAACAACTACTTTGCATTGTAGAGAAAGAGTGAATAACTTACTGTCAACACCCAAGTCATTAACAGCGGCCACAAAACACCGACCGATGTAGCTCTTCGGTCCAAACAACCCGAGACTGCTTTTGGGTTGATCGGTCCTCTTGGTTAAGACCTTTCTCAAGTTCTACATGAACTTCATCCTCATCTTCTTCCATCTTCTCAGCTTTTTCATCATCTTTATCCTCATCTTCTTCCATCTTCTCAGCTTCATCCTCATCTTCATCTTCTTCCATCTTCTCAGCTTCATCCTCATTTTCTTCCTCATCTTCTTTCATCTTCTAAGCTTTTTCATCATCTTCATCTTCTTCCATCTCCTCAGCTTCATCCTCATCATCTTCCATCTTTTCAGCTTTTTCATCATCTTCAACATGATGAAAAACCAACATGTTATCATTCCAATCGAAACCAACATCTAAATATTGCGGAAAAAAAAAAACGAAAGAAAGAAAGAAAGAACCATTAATATTTAAAAAATAAATAAAATGGAAAACCCACATATCTAAATATATCCAATGTTAGCTTTGTTAAATAAAACACCAACTGAAAAAACTAACAAACTCAACTAGACAAAATCAAAAAACAAAAAAACCAGTTAATAGTCCAGTAATAAGATGTCTGGGCAGACAGAAACAAAAGCACACAATCGAACATCCACTGTATTATCAAGAAAAAAAAGAAACGAAATCGAAAGAAAAGAAAAGCAAGAACATAATGGAAAAGCCACACCCTCAATATTGCCAGAATATTAAAGAAAAAGAAAGAAAGAAACATATATTTCATATGGTATTGACAAAAGACAAGCCACACCCTCAATCTCTATTTTCAAGAAAAAAAGGAAAGGAAAGAACACAGTCGAATATCAGCAAGAAACCCACATACTCAATCTTTTCAAGCAAGAAATATCAGCATATAATCAAACATTTCAAGAAA
>NW_026897246.1:0-30303 GCF_033153095.1 Gastrolobium bilobum | reverse complement strand
ATTTTTAAGATGTTTTGCAGGGAGAAAAATGGTGTTGATGCCCATTAAAAATAAAAATCAGGAACCAGGCTATGACACAAGGTTGTGGAAAAATTAGGCAAACCCATAACACTTGGGTTGGAATAAAGAATTGGGCCAAGCAAGCTTTGGGCCCAATTCAGACGCAGCAATTAAAATCAAGGGGATCTAAAGCAAGCCCAACGGTAATATAATCAGAAGCTGCCACATCACCCCTGATGTTGTAACAATGCAACAGTCAAAAATTCAAGACAGGGATGAAACGACACAGCTGTCAGAATCTTGATGCAGCACCGTCCAAATTCATCCATCAATAAACAGTGAACCGTTGTGACCCCTTGTGCATTTTCAACCCAATATAAGCCAGGTCCCATATTTTCTACCTTCATTATCGTGTGTTCAATTTTCTGAGTAAAAATTTCTCCTTTCCAACTTCATCTCCAAGAACATTCTTGCAAGAACTCAAGCCACAGCAAAGGCTTGAGTTTGGAGTCCCCCAATCTTTTTTTTTTCTTTCTTTCACCCGAGGCAACCAAACTGAGTTTGGAGTGGAGCAATGGAGACCCCAAGCACCCGAAGTGGAAAAATTAGGGCAAGATCTAGTGGGAGCAGCTCTCAATCAGAACCGGTCCCCTCTTTCTCCACCGAGCGAGCAATGCAAAGGCATGAGATCATGCTCAAGCGGATACCTTCACCAGACAAGGGCTTTGTCAAGTAATCTCTTGACTCTAATACATGAGCAAGATGGTGTACTCCCTATCGTCCGAGAGTTCTATGCCAACATGCCCCAAGGAATACCTTCGAAGGTGGAAGTGAGAGGGAAGATTGTACCATTCAGTGCTGCAGCCATCAGAAAGATTTATAATCTGCCCAAGGTTGTAGATGATTTTTATGATTGGAAGAATACATCCGAACAAGAAAAGTTACAAGAAGTGTTGGAAGAATGCTGTAGGACAGGGACCGAGTGGACCGTGACACCCTAACAGCATATGTCCTTTTCAAGAACCACACTCAAGCCCGAAGCTAGAGTGTGGTATCATTTTCTGAAAAATAGACTGATGCCCACGTCTCACACTGAGACGGTATCAAAGGATAGAGCAGTCCTGCTCTGTTGTCTGTTGGATGGAAGGCCTGTTGACGTAGGCCGAATTATTCATTCTGAAATCTTGGCCTGTGCCAAAGCTGATAGTGGTTATTTGTGGTTTCCAGGTTTAATAACTCGTTTATGCAGGGAAGCCAAAGTGTCAATTGGAGAGGAAGAGGAGAAAATCAAAATGAATGGAGAAATTTCCCCTGCTGCTGCAAAGAGAATACCAAAGAAGGCTGATGAGTTAGCACAAAGCAGTGCTACTGCGACTCCCCAGAAAATTGATGACACAGCACCACATGCTGAAGGTGCTGAAATTTGGGAAAAGATTGATGAGAGGCTGAAGAAAATAGAGAAAGACCAACTGGACACAAGAGATCTTGTGATGAACAAATTGAAAGAAATGGACAGTTTCATCTTAGGCCAGTTGGGATTCCTCAATTATGCACCTTAAGCCTCTGATGCAGAAATACTGATGCAGCAAGGAAGTGATAATGAAGAAGAAGAAGAAGAAATGGAAGAGGAGGTTGAGCAAAAAGACGAAAACATGGAAGACAACCCCTCAGACCAAGAAGAGCAAGATGAAGACTAGATCATAACTTGCAATAGTTTTGATTTAAAGGAAGAAAAAAAAAGAATATCTAGGTTGTATTGCTCTTTTAATTTCTTTTTGTAACCCCCCTGCATCACTTAGAAAATTAATGAAAAAGAGAAACATGTTATGCTAGTTAGTTAGATTTTAATTTCGGTAAATTTAAATTCCAGTTTTGTTTGAATAAAGAAGTTAGGTATATGTTACAGCATGAAAATAAGGAAAAGAGTTGGAGAAAACTCCTCAGTAAGGAGTAACAAGAAGTTAGAAATTAATGCTGCATCAACAAGGTGAAACAGATTGCATCCTTAGCTATGTTGTTATGATCCCTTTTTGCTGTAGCAGGATGGCAGTAGTTACGAATGAGTGAGAGTAATTGTTTTTCAACTTGAACTTGCAAAGCAATGAAGGCGTGAATTGGAGGCTGACATGATCAAAGCAGAAAAGAACTGGAGTCCTTGAACATGCAAGCACAAAGAATGAACTTGAAAGCAAAAGAAGCCGAAAGAGTTGATTGCGGATGAGGACTTAGGATCCAAGTTTGATGGATTTGAATCTTGCCATATGAGTAAGCCTTGAAGGCTATAAGGGTGAAATAAGCCGAGCTAAAGGAAGTACAAAAGCACAAGTGAAAAGAGAAAGCCCCTCACAAATAGAAAAATCAAAGTCAAAAAGACAAAAATAGAATAAGTGCCAATGCACATGAGCAAAGCTCACAAAATAAAAAGAGGGAGTCAAAGTCAAAAGAAAAGCAAGCAAGGTGGACACTCGTTCCTTCAATTCTCTACACATGGGTCTTAATTAAAGTTTGGCAAAGTATGGATACAACAACTAAGTCTTCTGATTCTTAGTTCGATACTCTCAAGTGGATTAAGCCAACAAGAAAGTTCTTCACACACACCTACTCAATACTCCAGAAGCAAGATGCCAAGAGAAGAAAAGCTGACAAAGATCCCAAAGTTGAAGTGTAAGCCAAGGTTGAAAGACAACTCTCACGTGTACATTGCTGTTGGAATGCTACATCAGAACTGCTCATCTCAGTAATAGTCATTGCTGCAATTATACCGCCAAATTTATGCAGATCAATCAATCAATTTCTTACTTGTTACTCGGGGACGAGCAACGTTTTGAGTTTGGAGTGTGATAACTCTCCCATATGAGAGTTAATTTGTTATTTTTATGATGAATTTGTTGCATAAACTCCATATAAGTTAGCCACTTTGCATGATATTTGAGTTAATTATTGTATATTTATGATTAAGTGCTTTGAGATGACTAAGTATGGAAAATAAGACAATATCCCTTGATTTTGCGTAAGAAAAGATGACTTGTTGAATGTTTGTCTTCGCAGGGAAAATTGACGTAGGGATGCTGTAGCAGAGAAGCTGACGAAGTAATGATATAGCAAGCGCTACAGCATGACAGCGTGGACAAAAGGGACAACCTAACTTTTGAATTTCAAAAGTTAGTTATTCTTCAACAATACACCAGCAAGCAAAGGAAGTTTCTGGAGATTTAGTTCAGAAATCATAAGGGTCAAAAGACAAATTAAAAGATTGAATCTTATCCAATCCCCAAAGAACAAGGACAACAACCTTGATTCGGTCAACAACATTGGCACAAGAAAACCAAGAAGATAAAGAATCTTATCCAATTAAGTGCTAACAATTCCGAAAATCCCAATGATCAAGGACGATTTCAAGGTTGGAGTCTTATCCCAAAATCCCAAAGAACAATGAGAACAAAACTCTTGTTCGGTCAACAACAATATTGGCACAAGATAATCAAGAAGATAAAGATCTTATCCAATCAAGTGTCAACAGCCCAAGAATTTAGGGATAAGATAAGGCTGCAGCAACCAGATTCAACAATCTCCACTCTTAACTCCTAAAGCCCAAAGCCTGACTATTTTTCCTATTTAAGAAGAGCTCCTCCACGAGAGAAAGACAGTTCGAAACACAGTTAGAGAGGTTGAAGGTTCAGAAGGTCAGAAACAAGGAGGAGAGTTTTAGAGGGAGATAGTGAGGTTCTTGGAAGAGGAAGAGCAGCGCTGAAGCAATGCTGAAGCAAGGCAGTGACGACGTCTTCCTACAGCAATTGTTTTCAACTTCTTTTCTGTTTTCCAATGAATTCTTTCTTTCTTTTCTCTGTTTTATTAAATTCCATTATGAGCTAAAATTGCTCCATAGGTTAGGTGATAAAGTACCTATGCTGTAACATTGAGATGTATGCCTAAACTTTGTTTATGTTAATGTTTAATTAGTTATTCAACGAGTTTGCTTAAATCTTATTCATGTGTGCATGTCGAGAGATACATATATGATATTGAGGAGTTTGGGGCCGAGAGGTTTCCAAATCCAGACCCTTGTTGAATTGTGTGGATTAATTAGGTTAATTTAACTTGATTAAGCTGTGGGTAGAGAGATCATTCACACCACATAGCCTAGAACTTGAACTTGAATAAATTCAGTGATTAGTTTGGCCATAGAGATGTGGGAATTAGTTGTTGGTTATATATGTTAGGTCGGCCAAAAACCCCAGCATACCTTAGTGTTCGGTTACTAGTTAAACATTGATATAGCATTGTTAAAGCATCATTTCAGTATTGCTGTATCATAGAAATTGATCCTGACCTATATCTCATCCATCATCTTAATACTTGTTATTTTAGTTTCTTATTATTAGTTGTCTTTTATTTTACAAAACCCACAATCATAAACAATCACTTTACTCACCTTCTTCACCTAAATAATTATTACTTGACATTTATCTCCGTGGGAACGATACTTGGACTCACACATCCCTTTATTACTTGTGACACGTGCACTTGCATATTTGTGTGAAAGATTTAAAATTAATTACATATTGCACAACACTAGTCAAAGTTGTTATTCGTCTTGTCAATTGTTGTAACTCCTTGATATTCCTTGGACTGGTCATTTCAAGAATTGCTTTACATTTGTCAGGATTTGCCTCTATTCCCCGATGTGTCAACATGAACCCCAAGAATTTCCCAATTGGGACTCCAAATGCGCATTTTGCTGGATTGAGTCGTAGCTTATATCTGCGCAATTGCTGAAACTTGCTCCAAATCATGTGGATGTTGTGAAATTGTCGTAGATTTAACAATCATGCCATCAATATAAACTTCCAACATATGACCAATTTGTTTACTGAACACCTTATTCATCTTACATTGATATGTCGCGCCTGCATTTTTAAGATCGAAAGGCATCATCTTGTCGAACGACGGATTTGTTGTTTACCTTTAAACTAGTATTATAACAACTCTGTGCTGCCTTCTAGTCTCCTCTAACAAAAATGATAGCATCAGAAGGGTTTCTGAATTTCATTAAAAGATGCAGCATGGATATGATTGCGCCCAGAACTTTAGTGGTTGGACATCCCAAAATCACATTATAAGCTTATGCGCAATCAATAACATAAAATCGTACCTTAGTGATTCGTCCAAGAGGCATAATCCCAAAATTTATCAATATTTCAATGGTACCCTTAGGTTGTACACACTTGCCAGAAAAACCAAGTAAGTTCGTACATCCAGGGAATAAATGGTGTTCTGGGATATTCATTTTGCGGAAAGCATCCCAAAAAATTATATCAGCAGAACTTCCATTATCAATCAAGATGTGTTTTACCTGGAGATTTTCCATGCAAGCTGAAATCACCAATGGATCATCATGGCCGGGAATGATATCGCCATAATCATCATTGTCAAAATTAATTGACTGACAATTTTGATGAGACATGGAATTCTGCCATTGGTTGTTAACTGTCATGGAAGCTTTAAGATTTCGCTTGTGCTGAGAGTTGGTGCTTGTTCCTCCAGCTGTTCCTCCAACAATGGTGGCTAACACTCCAGCGGCGTTATTAGGTAGTTACGGAAGTCTTTGGTGCACTGTCTGTTGGTCATGTTGTCTATCACGCAGTGGTGCTCCCTTTTATCTAGCAGTGCGCTCATAGTGTGCATTCCTGTCATTGTTAGATTTGGGCCAATTATAACCACCTCTCTCCTGATTCCTTCGTCTTTCAAGATTCCTTTCATTATCAGGACTTCTATCACGCCTCCTTTGTGCCTTATAATCTTTGCAGGTGAAAATAAATTCTTGAAGTTTCCCTGCTTTGATTAGTACTTCGATGGTGTTTTTTAAAATCGAAACATTCATCTGTAGTATGGCCAGTGTCATCATGGAATTCACAAAATTTAGTTTCATCATGTCTTCCATTCTTTTTTAGCGGTGGAGGTTTCGAAACACGAACATAACCAGCTTGAAATACTTCTTTAAGGATTCTCCTACGCGATGTATTCAAAGGAGTATAATTGTCAAATTTTTCCCACTTTCTTTTCTCTTGAAAACGAATTTGACAATCTTTATGGAAATCTTTTTCAAAGTTATGAACTTCTGGTTTTATTCTAGGGATATCACGAGAACGCTTATAATCTTCCAAATTGATAAATTTTTCAGATCGCGCTCTGAGGTCCTCAATAGTTCGTGGATGATATTTTACTAACGACATAAAGAATGAACCTTCCAATAATCCTTCAATGATAAGATGTAAAGAGACTTGTGGGTCCAAATCTTTCACCAAAAGCGCTTTATCAAAAAACCTATTGAGGTAATCGCGCAAAGTTTCACGCGTACCTTGTCTAACCGTTTTTAAGGCATGAGTTGATTTGTACTGCGTTTTTCTAGTAGGAAACCGTATAAGGAATTGGCTAGCAAGATCTCCCCAGCTTTCAATTGAATTGGTGGGCAAAAGAGAATACCATCTGAGCGCAATTTCTTTTAACGTTGTTGGAAACAGTCGACATGCCACTGAGTTGACAACGTCTTGGGCCATCATATTAGTTTGAAACTGCTCCAGATGTTCTTGTGGGTCTCCCTTTCCATTATATTTTTCCGTTGTAATTTTCACATCCCTAGGGATTGGTGTATTCATGACCTGAGATGTAAAAGGATACAAAACTCGAGAAACTACTTTAGTGTTCCCCTGGGAATTCTCAAGTATTTCTTTTTCCTCCTTTCTTTTTTTACTTTGGCCCGAAGGTCCAGGGTATTTCTTTGAGTATTCATGTCCCGCTCACTTTCATCAGAGTTTTCCAAACCTTTATCAATTTCTTTTTCTAACTCTTTCTCTTTAGTTTTTTCCTTGCTATTTTGTAATTTTTTCAACTGAGCGAAATCTCGATTTTGCTGGGCAATTCTCTTATTTTGCTGGGTGATAAGTTTTAACAAGTGTTGGGTGATAGGTGAATTTTCATTGCGTGCAGAAATTGGTGCAACAGACCAAGCTGATTTCTCCCGCGAGGTTGGTATTTCTTTTTGTTTTCCCTTGGAGCCATTTTGCGATTTGCTTCTGGTGTCAACTATGTTTTTTGATTTGTGAAAAAGTGGGATTTAAATTTTATGGATCCCCACAGACGCCGCCAATGATCAGACTAATACAAAATGGATTGGGCTTGACCACACACGGTGGAGGGTTTGAAGACTTTGGGTTGAGAGAAATGCTTCGTAGACCGATGTTGTTTGCTGAGTAAGTAATTGATGTGGTGCTTCCCAGGCTCAATAGATTTGACTTGGGGGGTACCTACAATGACACTCCAACGCTCAAGTCAGTATCAATGCTAGGCTTAAATTATATTCTTATTGGAATTAGATAATCATACCTGGGTTTGTACCCTTTATATATATAGCAAGTCTTATGTCGCCTTCATTAGGCGGCATGTCTTCTTGACCGTTATAGGCTACTAACTTTATATGTACCAGCTAGTGCCTTTCTAGCTATAAGTCTATACATTTGCTTGTCTTCTTAGAGTTGTGGCAAGCTGGAGGTGTCCTTCGTATATTGGTCTATGAGTGCAGTGGTTCTTAGCTTTGTTTTCAATACCCTTCCTTAGCCTTTAAGTCACATGAGGAGGTTCTGCACAATGAGACCATTGTGCTCCCTAATCCTTTGGCGCGATGATTATATTGCGTGTTATAGGGCCTGTATACGTTTGGGCCTATTCTGGGCTTTAACCCATGTGGTCCTATTGTAATTATCCAGATCAACATAGAAAAACAATTTAACAAATTTATAATTTATTATGTTTGTGCATGTATTTTATATAGTAGGAGAGAAGTTCTCGGCCCACTAATTTAAAAAAAGGCATATTTTTTTACATAAGTGTATAATTTTTCATTTTATATTAATATAAACCATGAATTTTCTTTTCAATATGGATAAAGGATCTCTTCTTTTTTCCTCCTTTGTCTAAAATAAAGGTTTTTCTAATAAAGGCTCAAGCTAGAAAAGACAAATACTACAATTTATTGTTTGTTATGAAACTAAAGAGTAACTAGAATACTAGTAAAATAAATTTCTGATGCAAATGAGAGGATGAAAATGTGTGATTGAAATTAAGATGGAAATGATACATACCTTTCAGATCTATTCGAAATGCAAATGACAAGATGGAGAGGGTGAGTGTGGCGCTATTAGGGTTTAGGTGTGTGAGGCATTGTTTTTAGTATTTTTAAAATTAGTATTATTACGTAATTGACCTTTAGGAAACAAAATTTTTAAATTCAGCTACTTTTCCTCTAACCACCTCCAAGAAACCGCCATTGAATCCCAAATTTCTTGTAGTGAGTAAAGGAAAGACAAAGAAGAAAGAAAAATTAGGACAAAATGAAAGAAGGATAATTTTCATTGTCTGATGCTATCTTATCTACAAGATTTATACATGATCTTTATTCATAGACCCTCTACTATGAGATACAATAGAATAAATGATATAATTGAATTCTTCTAATCACATATTATTAACTTATAGCAGTTACAAAAGTTACACGCTATTTCTTTGGGAGTTATGAACATCCACAATAATATTATTTATAACACTCTCCTTGGATGTCCATTAAAATAATGTACCTCATTAAAACCTTACTAGGAAAAAATCTTATGGGAAAAAAATCCCAATGAAGAAAAAAGAGTATACATTATAATAATATGTATAACAAATGGGACAAAATCTTGGTAAAGGAAAAAAGAGTGCATCACATGTTTTACTCCCCTGATGATAACATCATTTATTGTCTCTGAATCTACGAATCTCAACCTCATATATTAGCTTCTCAAAACTTGAATTATGTTATGTCTGCCAAATTATCTCTTGAACAAATTTCTTGAACACCATGAAACAGTTGTGCTTTCACTTGTAATCGAAATCTTGTTTGGGATCTGTCTTTGTGTGGTTCAGGTAAATATCCTACATTATTCTAATATCTTCGTATCAAAGAAGAATTAAATCCTACAAATAGACTTAAAAATAAGAAAGATAAATTATAAGGATAAAAGGGTGAAGATATAAGTCCAAAAGTCAAACATCCACTTTAATAATTTTATAACTCCCCCTTGGATGTGCACCATTTATATATTATATGATAAGAAAATTGCCTTGATTAAATCAAGAAATTTTTTGTCATTTTTCATTTTATTTAAATGAATATTTTATTTATGTTAATCGAGTTCACAACCATTGGAGTACTCAATGAATGTGCTTTATCCATTTAAAATATCTTTAAAATCTTCTTTTTATAAGTCAATTACTAGATAAATATTCTACTAAGGCGATTATACCACATATGCCTTTATTTCTTAAATTCATTTAATGATATTTGAAACTTTTTCAACAAATTTTTCCAAGAATTTTTATATACTTCAAGCATTTTGAATCCTTCTGCATTTTTTATATAATTTTCATTATCGATTGAATGAGGCATATAAATAGGCTATAATAATATCTATTAGACGCATGTTGATTTCTCACATACTGCCAGACTAATAAGATATCTAAAGGTGATCGCATCCACCATAAGAGAATAGTATAATAAATGTCAGACTTTTGCGAAAATCATTGTGCTACAAATCGTGTTTTATATCTTACGACTTCATTTTTCTCTTTACATTTTTGCACATTTGTACCTCATCGGCCACTGGCTTTACACCTTCTATTGTTTCATTATTTTATTATTTGTGAAAATATTGTCGACAACTATATCTTTACGATTTTTACTTTTTCGTGAAATGACATAACTAATAGATATCTCTTCATTTTCATTATTTTTCAGGTACCTAAAATGAAAGTCATGTCTTCATGATTATCAATTATCTCCATATTATGACCATCTTGCTAATTTGCTTATTTCTTCTTTTCAAGAATTTTTATCCTTGGAACCAATCATATTTCCATATTTTAAGTGTATTTTAATTTCATTTGCACTCATCAATTTGAATTGGAGCATTTACAGTTGGAATATTAGATTTGTTGGTCACTCAAACCATCTGGCAGTCGATGTATAATCTTTTTTTCTCATAATTGCTTTGTGAGAGGATCTATATGAGATAAGGATGATGCATTCTGATAATATATTTTTCCAACTACTTATTCTCTCCCTTAATGTTGGAAAACTGATAACAATAAGCAAATATTAATTTAATTAAATCTCTGGTCATTATTTCATGATATTATAGGAGATTCATATCCAACATATATTTTCAACTTTCGTTGAGGACTCATCTTTGTGCATCGTGGTGGTGTAATTGGAATATAAATCGCACATCCAAAAATTATAAGATTAAAAATATTTAGCTCCTAACCATAAGCCAATTTTTTTTTTTTTTTGATAACAAACCATAAGCCAATTTTAATGGAGAGAATTTATGACAACTTGTTGGCTTGATGCATACAATTGATGTTGTATTTTATAAATAATAAAATATAACATATCCCCATGTCAAAAAAGATTTGATTACTTTGTTCTTATAACCAATTCTCTAGCTAAATTGAAGTCATTTAATAAATAATTCTGCTAAATCATTTCGGGTATGATTATTAACAACATTTCAATTGTGATTCTAGTTGACATACAATAACTATTAAAAGCCTAAGATGTAAATTCACCAGCATTATCACGACAATTTGTCTTTATTATATAATCTAGGAATTATGCTCTTAATATTATTATTTGAGCAAACAATCTCACAAATGTCAACATGTGAGTTGATAATAAGCATACATATAGCCATTTTGTAGATGCATTATTATATTCATATAATATTTGAAAGGTTCACATGATGAGTAAATGGACCTTTATATTTCACCCTTTATGCATTTTAAAAATGCTAGAGATTAAATCTCAACTTTAGCTGGTGATCATTTCCCTTGAGAACAAAGGGCACAAGAAAATTCACTAAATTGAAGAATCTTTTGGTTCTTCAATGCATAATCGTACGGATTTTCAATAATTTTTTGCATCATATTTGATCCAAGAAGTTCCAATTGTTAATGCCAAATAATAAAGTTATTATAACCAATATTCTTTAGATTTACCAAGGCATATTTTGCAACCATGCATATACTAGTATAATATAATTTGGAAGAAAAATCGGTCAATTTTTCTTTTCAATAAACATTTTCTCACCTGCTATTTTTGTAGTAAGGTAAAGATATTCAATCTTACCATCATTTGTAGTCTCAACATGGTACTTTTTTATAATCAATTTGGTCCCTCTTGGTAATTATGTACTAGCTCTTCTGGAGCTTTGAATCAATTTTTGTACTACTAATTATTGTATTGGCATCCTCCATATCAATATCTATAATTTATATATCACATATGGAGTCATTAAAATCATTTTGTATATAATAAATTGACCAAATAATTCAGATATGCATGGAACAACATTGTAATAATAATATATATTGAATGAATATTCATAATAATTCAAAACAAAGTTAATTCGTAATATAAGTTTCGCATTAAAGACATTCAAAGTCTAATTAATATAATACCTTAAAGCAATGTAATAATTGGAAAAAAAATAACAATTTCAATACTCAGGACGATTTAAAGACTCATGTTAATCATAAAGCATTTAATTATTTAATTATTACAGGCATAATATTGGAGATTCAAATAATCAATTTAAATGTTATATCTATAACAATTAATTCGAACGAAAACCACCATTTTAAAGGCTATCAAATTTATGTTACATTCCTAAAATTATTTCGCAACTTTGAAAAAATTGTAAAAATAATCTTCAGCTTTTAAAAAAAATTTCACCCTAAAGTCATTATATAGACAGTTTTGCATTTGTAGTGCATTTTAGAATAAATTAAAATTATATAAACTCATTACATGTATTTTTTTTCTTTAAAAGAAAATGGGTCAATTCAAAAATAAATAATAAATATGAAAATTATAACATCCGGTCACAATAATCATAATAATGTAAATACATAAATCGTATAATTACATTCAATTATAAAAATCACAAAACCACAACAGTAATAATCATTATTGTATCATTTAATACATATGCATCTCGATGTTATTTCACAAATCCATGCACCAAATTATTGAATACTTACATTATTTATTGAATCGCACTTAATTATATATAAAATAATTGTATGGCATTTAATCATATTAAAAACAAATATAACAGTTTAATTTCAAATAAAAGGCAAACTAATAGTTATCAAAAATCAAAACACAATAAAATTTAAATGATGCTTTCATGCCTAAACGAGCATGGGAGTTATACTCATTTACTAATCAATTATAGGCAAAAGTTTTACATGCCAAATATGAAGCGTATATTAGACGTGGTGGTCGTTTTATGGCCAGAACTAGTGATTCTAGTTTATGGAAGAATATTTGTAAGGTTTGAGATGATTTAAAGGATCATATATTTTGGGAGTTGGGTGATGGTAAAGTGATTAATTTCTGGAGGGATAAATGGTTAAATCACCAAAAACCATTGATTGAAGCAATGAGCAATAGGAATTGCATTTTGAATTTAAATAATACGGTGGCTGACTAGACCAATGTGGATGGGGAATGGTACTTTGATGAGCTCAAGTGTTGGTTACCTGATCATTTAGTTAGTCTATTTTGAAATACTTTGGCCCCATGCATCTCTGATGGTCTTGACTCAATGGCATGGGATCTTTTAGGCGAAAACTCTGTTACGGTGAAAGCTCTATACAAATGCATAAGCGTCCATAGGGGTTTTGGGGTTGATGAATCCAAGATTTGGAAGACCTTATGGTCTTGGAAAGGACCTTAAAAGTTTAAGATATTCATGTGGAAGATGATCCATTGTAAGCTTCTCATGATGAGCATCATGGCTATTTGGAATGGTGGAAATATTTTTTGCCCTATTTGCAAAACATCTAGAGAGTCTACTCTCCATGTTGTAAGGGACTGTCAAGAGGCCAAGTCATTATGGTGCAGGTTAGTTCCTGAGGTGTTGTGGGATGTTTTCTTTGTCCAGAATATTGAAACTTGGCTTTTTAATTTCTTAGGTGATGGAAAGGATTCCAATGCGAGTGGATTTTGTTTGACAACCTTTTTGATACAGAGTATCTAAGAACTCGAGAGAGAATGAAAGAGAAAACTCAACAACTTGTATATTTTTATTCAGATACCTTTCAACAGGATTACGAATTCTTTATATAGGTTTAACACCCATTACAATAGGAACCCACTTATCCACATGGCACTATTCCTTTGGTACAAGTACCTAACAACTAACAGATACTTGCTACTGTCATAACTATCACAACTAACTATCCCACGTAATCCTCCATCCACATTGGACGCTGCTTTTCCCTTGTAGACCTACGAGATGTTGTAACAACAGCCCCTCTCTCCAGCGAAACCTTGTCCTCAAGGTTTAACGTTGGGTAAGCCACTCGAAAAGCTTAAGCTGATTCCCAAGTGGCATCTTCAGGAACAGTATCTGACCACTGAATAAGGAACTGCTCTTGAGACTTGTCATTGACCTCAATGGCTCGTGTGGCTAGTACTGCCAAGGGAGATTGAACCGGTTTATTCTCCAAACTAACAGAAGGTAATTGGGCAACTGGAACACTCAAATTACCGCGAAAGGGCTTCAGGCATGATATATGGAAGGTAGGATGGATTCTGGACGAGGCAGGCAAGTCCAACTGATAGGCTACTGCACTGATGACCTTTTTAATTGCAAAAGGACCATAAAAATGCTTTGCAAGTTTCTGACTCGAACGAGGCATTATCGACATCTGACGATAAGGCTGTAACTTCACAAGCACCATATCTCTTTCGGTCAAAACCAAATCACGACGATGATGATCTGCTTGATTTTTCACGCGGTTCTGAGCTCTCAACATATTTGCCTTTAATTCAGAAAGAACTGCATTGCGCTGACAGAGCATGGTATCAAGAGCTTCTATGGTAACTGATCCTCTAGGATAATGAGGAATTGTTGGAGCAACTCTACCAAAAACAGCTTGAAAAGGAGACATCCCTATGGCCGAATGAACAGAAGAGTTATAATGTAACTTAGCCCAACATAAGAAGGAGGACCATTTGTGATGTTGTTCAGAGCAAAAGGCACGTAAGTATTGTTCTAGATATCGATTAGTAACTTCTGACTGGCCATCCGTTTGAGGATGGTAACTAGAACTGGCCTTGAGCTTAGTTCCACTTAAGGAGAATAGCTTATGCCAAAACTTACTCATGAATATAGGATCCCTGTCTAAAACCAGTGATCGTGGAAAGCCATGAAGTTTGGCTACATGCTCACAAAAATGCTTGGCTACGGTTGTAGCAGTGTATGAAGAAGACAAGCCAATGAAATGAGTGTACTTCGACAAACAATCTACTACAACCAATATTGTAGACCAACCATTAGAAACTGGTAGGTGAGTAATGAAATCCAATGTTAAATCTTCACAAATGGCTTCTGGAATTGGAAGTGGTTGCAGAAGTCCCAATGGAGCTGCTGTTGATGTTTTAATATGTTGGCAAACGACACAATCTTTAACAAATAAGGTGACATCTTTGCGCATGAGTCCAATGGAAAGAAGCAGATAAACGGAGAAACGTACGAAGAGCTCCAGCATGACCACCTACAGGAGTTGAATGAGCTTCTTCAATCAGCTCTGATTTTATACCAGAATTCACTCCCAAATGGATCCTGCCCTTATGATATAGAATACCATCTCGGTAAGTGAAAGAATTGTCAGGAAGTGTTCCTGCCTCCAATTTCTGACGCAAAGAAGTCAGTTCAAGATTCTGCAAATTCTCTGTTTTTATACGAGCAAGAAGTTCAAAATGGGGTTCTGAAACAAAATCCAATAAGGAACTCTTAGAGGTATCCTCAAATTATCTTGAAAGGGCGTCTGCAATTACATTATAGGAGCCAGGTTTGTACTCTATTGTAAAAGAATATCCAAGAAGCTTATGGACATAACGATGCTGCTCAGGGGTCTGTATGGTTTGAGAAAGCAACTCACAGATGCTTTGGTGATCTGTCCGGATTATAAAATGGCCACCAAGGAGATAGTGCCTCCACTTCTTTATAGCTTCCGTGATTGCAAACAACTCTCGAACATATGTTGAAGAAGCTGCCATACGAGGTCCCAATTTCTTGCTAAAGAAAGAGATTGGTCTACCATTTTGGATGAGGACTGCACCAATGCCAGAACTGGACGCATCAGTTTCCACTATAAAAACAGCAGAAAAATTCGGAAGACCAAATACAGGTGTTGAGCTCATGGCTGTCTTGAGTGCACAAAAAGCCTCAGTTGCTTCAAGTGGCCAATGCCATTTATCTGACTTTAATAAATCAGTCAGAGGAAGAGCAATATTTGCATATTAATGAACAAACTTCCTGTAGTAACTGGTCAACCCCAAAAAAGCTCTTAACTGTTTGATGTTAGCAGGTTGTGGCCAACTAATCATAGCATCTATTTTCTTAGGATCGGCTTTAACTCCTGCAGCACATACTATATGACCCAAGTATGAAATTTCAGATTCACCAAATGCACACTTACTAAGTTTTACAAAAAAACTCATTTTGCCGTAAGCAAGCCAGCACCAAATCCAAATGATGAATATGGTCAGTTAGTGTAGCACTGTACATAAGAATATCATCAAAGAACACTATGACAATTTTCCTCAAAAATGGACGAAATATCTGGTTCATAACCGATTGAAAAGTAGCTGGAGCGTTGGTTAATCCAAAAGGCACGACAAGGAACTCATAGTGACCTTCATGAGTCCGAAAAGCTGTTTTGTGGATGTCTTTAGGTAGCATGTGAGTTTGGTGATAACCTGCTCTCAAGTCCAATTTGCTGAAAATAGTTGCACCAAGCAATTCATCCAAAATTTCATCTATTGTAGGTATGGGAAAACGATCTGGTATGCATTAAGCGACCTGTAATCTATACACATCCTCCAATTGCCATCCTTCTTTTTAATCAACAACACAGGGGAGGAGAATGAGCTCTTACTTGGCTGGATAAATCCTACAGCTAGCAAATCTGAAATCTGGTTTTCTAACTCAGATTTTTGGTGATGAGGGAATATGTAGGTCCTAACATTCACTGGTTTTGCACCCTCCACAAGATATATAGAATGATCCATGCCTCTAAATGATGGTAGAGTATGGGGTGTATGGAAGACAATCTTATAATTGTCAAGGACTTTCCATAAAGCAGAGTCCAATGTACCTACAAGAGCTTGTAATTCAGAATATACCTGTACTCCAGCTTCAGAATCTGATGTAACTAACAGTGTGCAACAGATAGCTGAATTGGTCACCTTATCACTAGAGGATGTTGGAGAATCCACCACACCTTGCAATTTAACTACATGATTGTGCCATGAAAATTCCATGGATTGTTCTACATAATCATGAGTCACTCGGCCAAGACTGCTCAACCAATTCATCCCCAAAACAATACTCAGACCATGCAAATCCAGAATCCACAAATCAACAGGGAAAGTATAATTGTGAATTACCACTTGCACTACAGGGAACTTCCATCCACACACAAGAAAGTCACCATTTCCCATAAAGACCTTCATTCCTCTAGACTGTATGGTTGGTATCTTCAAGGTAGCAGCTAAATCACGACTGATAAAATTGTGTGAGCTTCCTGAATCTACCAAAACATCTACCAACTGCCCTCCAATTCTGGCTTCAAGAATTAATGCTCTAGGATTGATGGAATCAGATAAATAAAGCAAGGAAGCTTCCAATGATTCTCCTGGAACAGTAGGTGTCCACACAATCTCTTCCTCAGTTTCATGATTATCCTCCTCAATTTCTCCATACAGAAACAACATTTGAGATTTACATCGATGCTTGGCTGTCCACTTTTCATCACAAGTGTAGCATATGCCAAGTTCTCTCTTCCTGGAAATTTCTTCCGGAGGAAGTCTTTTAATTGGAAAAGTAGATGAATGGGATGAAAAAGATCATGACATATTGCTGGTAGTTGGTTGTGTCATAGTAGTTGTAGTTGGGGTTCAATGGTAAGGAATGGAATGATTGGTACTGGTTTGTATATTGGTTTGTGGTGATTTCTTCGGATGAGTAACAAGGGAAGATCTTAATTGGTCATGGTGTGTGTCCAAAGCATAGGCTAATTGCATGGCATGATGCAGGGATTTGGGCCATTGTAACTGTATAGCTCCTCTTAACTCAGAATGTAAACCAGAAATTAAAAAAACTCATTAAAACATCATCAGTGAATCCAGGAACTTGATTCAGCAATACTTCAAACTCTTTGACATAATCCAGTAATGAACCGATTTGAGAGAGTTTAGAAAGAGAACCTCTTAAATCCACAAAGGCTGAAACACCAAAACGCTGATACACAGCCTTCTTGAAATCCTCCCATTGGTTGATGGTTCCGGTATTGAACATCCACTGAAACCAAGGAGAAGCCTGTCCATCCATTTTCAATCCTGCTAATTGAATCTTCAGGTGAGGAGGAATTTGTTGCATACTAAAGTAAAGTTCTGCTCGAAATATCCAATTATTGGGTTCAGACCCATTGAAAGAAGGAATTTCCATCTTGACCGATTTCAAAAACCGTTGATCAGGAGCTTCATGATGAAAACTCTTGTTCATCACCGGAGATTGATTACTGGAACCCGCTGACACCGATTGCTGTTGAGAGTGAGTGATGAAATCCTTCAATCGAGCGTCCATCGCCATCATCGAATCGGTTAACAATTCCAGTTTCTGGTTCAGATCCAAACGTGTAGCTTGAATCTCCCTCTGAAATTCAGAGCGAAGATCATCAGCCATTTCTTGGATCTTCATAGTCGCAAGTGTGT
Organism: Gastrolobium bilobum; assembly: GCF_033153095.1. Lineage (NCBI taxonomy): Eukaryota > Viridiplantae > Streptophyta > Magnoliopsida > Fabales > Fabaceae > Gastrolobium > Gastrolobium bilobum. Next base: position 12,419 of record NW_026897246.1, on the reverse strand, counting down.
TCAGGATGAAAGCACCAAATGATACAGAGTATCTAAGAACTCGAGAGAGAATGAAAGAGAAAACTCAACAACTTGTATATTTTTATTCAGATACCTTTCAACAAGATTACGAATTCTTTATATAGGTTTAACACCCATTACAATAGGAACCCACTTATCCACATGACAATATTCTATTGGTACAAGTACCTAACAACTAACACATACTTGCTACTGTCATAACTATCACAACTAATTATCCCACGTAATCCTCCATCCACATTGGACGCTGTTTTTCCCTTGTCGACCTACGAGATGTTGTAACACTTTTTTGTTACATGCTGGAAGTTGTGGAATTGGTGCAATGATTCTATTCACGGAACAACAATGATTCCCAATGTTCATAGAGAATACTTGATTCGTAATCTGGTTCATGAAGTGAATGAAGCTGGAAATATTTCGAATGGAGTCCACATAGAAAAGAGATTAGTGATTGTTGATTTTTCTTGGAATTGTTGGAATTTATATATATATATATAAATTGTGTAGACAATCTATTGGTTATGAATAAGAAATTTGGTAGTGAAAATGTGTGCCTTTTCCTCGACAAACAGATGTATCTTTTCATCCTAAAGGATGTGTTGTTTCATCCTAACGGACATGTTGTTTCATCCTTGAATGGGTGTCTTTTCATGTTGACCGATGTGTCTTTTCGTGTCCAACGGATGTGTTGTTTCATCGTCGAATAAGTGCCTTTTGAAACGTGACCTTACATACGTTTTCTATATATAGACCCTGACCCCTTCAGAAAATATAATCCAATTTTCTGCACTGTTACTCTGCCGGATTTTTTCCTTCATCCGGTTGTGCATACTTCATTCTATTTTTCGGTGTAATTCCTCTGGGAATTGTTGTGTTCGTTTGGGCTGTTGATTGCTAGTTCCACCATTCTTCAGATGAAATTCGTTCTATCCTGGGAGACAAGTGTCCATCAACCTTTGGCACCAGTGAGGGGGAAAATTATCTTAAGGAGACACGTTCTGTGGGCTCGGATTTTTACTCATCTGATACTGCATATCATTATTATTCTGTCTCATATATCCTACAAGTAAGTCTGTTCGTTAATTTTTATAATTGCACAGTGATAATTCTGATCATCTACCTCCTCCGCTTTGTACTTGGGTTCAAATCTCTTAGTGATATAACATCACCTACTGTCTTTAATAACAATCTTAAGACAATTTGGTGTTTTGAACCTGTGATCAGTATATTTTATATTTCTACTTTAATATACTGTTTATAATTACTGTGTGATTAATCATGATTTCTGTTGTTATGAAATCTTTAATTTTTTTTTAAAGAAGGATTTCACAAATTAGTTTTTTCAATAACCCCTGATACATTTGTCATTGCATTTGTCATACGGGAAATGTCAACCTCGGTGCGCCTAGAAAGTTTATATGCAACCTGTATCATGAATTACTTTTTGTTTTTCATTTAAAAAAAATGGTTATCATTGAGTATCGTTTTTCGTATCCAGAATAGCATTCGAAATTTGAGCACTGTACTCTTAAATTTTTTTTTGAGAGATTATTGTAAAGTGGGTTTTTCATATTGATTTTGAAAAGTAACTTCTCGAGGGTCGTGCCTTCATGTTGGATTTTTGATCAATTCCTGATTTTGAACGCTACCTGATATATTTCTTTGTATATTGATGGCCACCATTGCATCGTTTGGAAAATGACAATGAAAGGGTGGTATGATACTTCTTGTGGATGATCGTTTTAGAAATGTGTGTTTTTCCACAGTGATAGCACATACGGTCTTGTATGGCTTTGGACCTTTGTATCTTTCTTTTGCATATAAAAGTCGTAGGCTTTTATTTTGAATGCGCTGCTAAGATTTTTCTATGGGCCTTGAAATATGTTATCATTTCTTATTTTTCGATTGTCGTGATTTTCTTTTGGCTTTCGAATAACATCTGTTATTTGTGTTCAATGTGCACTATTACGCATTCTATATCATCTATATTTCATGAATTGAATTTGTGCTTTGATTTACGTGATTGAATATTGACTTTCAAATTCATTTCAATTCCCTATACGTGGATTGTCTTATATGTATATATATACATTACATGACATGATGAAATATGAAAAATTACTACTGTAGTTTTCATACATTCTTGTCTTTGTGGAAAACTTGTTTATATATAGTGTTTTCGTTTTGCGTGCTTCCATTAAAGAATGGACAAGGTCTTTGTGGGAAAGAGACATTTATATGCTATCTGTCATATTATTTATGAGAAATATTTTTCTTATGTTGATATAGATAAGTTATTTTATGTTAGTGAAATAAAATAATAAGAGAAATCCATAAATGATTAAAAAAAATGGAATTCACATTTATTATGTGTGTGTGGAAAGATGGGTTATCTCATATTGAATGAGATAAATATAACCCATTATTTATTACAGGAAATGGTTTGTGAATTGCATTAAATAATGTTTTAATGCTTTGCTTCAAACACTGTGTGAGCAGTTTAACCAATTGTGAAGTCTGATGGTTACAAATCAACTATTGTAAGGTGGTTTAATAATTAAAAAAAATGATTTTGCAAGTGCTAATGCATTGTAAATTTATATCATCAAAGTGACCCTTTTGCATGTGTAGAGGGATGCATGTATTGAAAGACCAGTAAGCACCTTTTGGTGCGGTTTGCAAGTTGTATTTCTTTGATGATGAATAATTACGTTCATGAATAATGCCTATTTATTGTTAGTTATTTAAGTTTTTGAATTTTCATGAGGGGCCCAATGCTAATATAGTAAGCATTGGTACAAATAGAAAATTTTTCGTGCGAATTTACTATACAAATCATATATATGCATTTCGGACCTTTGTTTTATATAACATGACTTCTCTGCTGGGTATGTAAATTGTGATTTTATGGTGTTGAAAAATGATAATTGTTGCCCATAATGCATTTTATAACATGATTGATATATATGTTTTATATCAATTGAAGTATCTTCAGATATTACGTGAACTCAAAGAGCTATCATGATGGCATGATCTAGGTCAATGGATGACTTTGAATATTGTAAATGACATGATAATTGTATATTATTTTATGGTTAAATTGGATTTATTATTTGATATATGTTAATGTTCAGTAAGAAAGTTAAAAGCATTAAGGAGCGAACGAGGGGAGGATTATAATGACCCTTCGAGGAGTTCAGTTTGGAGTGTGATATTATACAACAAATGATTGCTCCTTATGCTTCACAATCCAATGGGATTGCTGAGAAAAAGACCGAGACATTAAATGAAATGATCTTGTTGATTTCTGGTTTGTGGGGGAAAGTCATTTAATGACAAATTATATATAATCAGTAAAGTACCCCACAAGAAAATTAAGAACATCCCCTATGAAATACGGAAAGGTAAGGGAGCCTACCTTGAATTATCTTGAAGTATGGGGGTGTTTGACAAAGAGCATACCATACGACATATGGAAAGGAAAGCAACCATCCTTGAAATACTTTAGAGTGTGGGAATGCTTGGCTAAGGTTGCGGTTCCTAAACCTAAAAGGTTGAAAATCGGACCTAAAACTGTGGATTGTGTATTCATTGATCATGCACTTAATAGTAGTGCTTATCGGTTTCTAGTTTGTAAATCTGATGTTTCAGATATACACGTTAATACGGTTATTGAGTCAAGGGAAGTTACTTTCTTTGAAGACGTATTTTCGTATAAGAAAATACATGAATCAAGTGGTAATAATGATGATCAGGTTGTGATACCTCGGGATGCTACAACTGATACTGATCATGTAGAGGATGTAGAAGATGAACCTATACGTAGCAACAGGCAAAGGACCGCCACATCCTTTGGACCTGATTTTATGACATATTTATTAGAAAATGAGCCTCGGACGTATAAAGAAGCTATAACGTCCCCAGAAGGACCATTCTGGGAAGAGGCTATCAATAGTGAGATAGAGTCTATCTTGTCCAACCACACTTGGGAATTGTAAATCTTCCTCCTGGAAATAAGCCTTTAGGAAGTAAGTGGGTGTTCAAAAGAAAAATGAAAGAGAATGGCACTATTGATAAATATAAAGCTATGCTTGTGGTAAAAGGCTACAGGCAACGTGAAGGTCTCGATTATTTCGATACTTATTCACCTGTTATAAGGATCACATCCATTAGGATGTTGATCGCGGTAGCTGCATTGAATGGATTAGAAGTACATCAAATGGATGATAAGACCACCTTCTTAAATGGCGACCTGGAAGAAGAGATATACTTAGAACAACCTGAAGGTTTTGTTGTTCCAAGAAAAGAACAGAAAGTTTGTCGCTTAATAAAATCCCTTTACGGGTTAAAGCAAGCTCCAAAACAATGGCATGAGAAATTTGACAAAGTTATGTTATCAAATGGATTTCGAATTAATGAATGTGACAAATGTGTCTATGTTCGAAATACTGAAAAAGGATTTGCCATTGTCTGTCTTTATGTAGACGACATGTTGATCATGGGTAGTAATAATCAAATGATTAATGCTACTAAACAATTACTTAAAAGTAAGTTTGATATGAAAGATATGGGGATAGCAGACGTTATCCTAGGTATTAAAATCCATAGAACATCTGCAGGGTTGGCCTTATCACAGGCTCACTATATAGCTAAGGATCTTGAGAAATTCAAAAGTTTGAATATAACTCATGTGAGGAACCTTGTAGATTCTAATCTTAGTCTATTAAAGAACACTGGTAAAGCTACAGCACAAAAGCTATATGCTCAAGTGTTGGAAAGCCTTATGTATGTTATGAACTGTACTAGACTTGATATTACTTATGCAGTAAGTCTGTTAAGTCGCTTTACCAGTAATCCAAATGAAAATCATTGGAAAGCTATGGTAAGAGTTTTGGGATACTTGAAGTATACTCAAAATTATGCTTTGCATTACGAGAAATACCCCGCAGTTATAAAAGGGTATTGTGATGCAAATTGGATCACCGGCTCTAACGACACTAGATCCACAAGTGGATATGTGTTCACCCTTGGCGGAGGTGCTGTGTCTTGGAAATCGTCCAAACAGACTTGCATCGCAAGGTCAACCATGGAAGCAGAATTTATTGCTATAGATAAGGCCGGTGAAGAAGCCGAATGACTTCGTAACTTTATTGAGGATGTTCCTAATTGGCCAAAACCGGTACCATCTGTATGCATACATTGTGATAGCCAAGCAGCTATTGGAAGGGCCAAGAACGTCATGTATAACGGTAAGTCTAGACATATACGTCGTAGACATGATACCGTAAGACAACTACTCTCGAATGGAATTATTACAATTGACTATGTTAAGTCTAAAGAGAACATAGCGGATATGTTAACCAAAGGGATTCCTAGAGAGTTGGTTGAAAATTTGTCGAAAGGAATGGGTTTAAGGCCTATCAATTGTTGAGCATTGCGGTAACTCTACCTAGAAGAGTGGAGATCCCATGAACTAGATTCAAAGAGACAACTAAGTGATGGTCGACTGTTTAAACACTATGGAGTTTTTAAACTCATACTCATTCTTAAGACAAGGCAGTGTATTTATGAGGGTAAGCACTTAGGCTTTTAATGATTTATTAATCTGTTGTGTTCAGATGATGTATAGTGAGGTACATCACAAGAAATCACCTGTGTGAGTGTGAAGTGAGGGCTGCTTCTATGAGAATTTTTCAAAGGCCGATTCTATAAAAACACTCGCAGAACCAAGCAGGTGTCCCACGGCCAAAATGGGCACAACAAAGGACCAACAATGCTAGAGAAGCAATTGTGTGACTCCTATTGTCTAGGTATACACTAAAGGTTGACGGTTCAAGTCGACCTAGACCACTGATTGACCGAGTATATCCGATAAGTTTTCACTAGAAAAGGTTCAAAGGTAACTCCACCTATCTCGATGCAGTTGTTTCTCATTGAGGAACTTACACTTTGCATTTATACTCTTATGCATTCTAGTCACGATGAATTGACTTCTTATACTCTTATGTATTGTGTAGACAATCTATTGGTTATGAATAAGAAGTTTGGTAGTGAAAAGGTGTGCCTTTTCGTCGACAAACAGATGTATCTTTTCATCCTAAAGGATGTGTTGTTTCATCCTAACGGACATGTTGTTTCATCCTTGAATGAGGGTCTTTTCGTGTTGATCGAAGTGTCTTTTCGTGTCCAACTGATGTGTTGTTTCATCGTCGAATAGGTGCCTTTTGAAACGTGACCTTACGTTTTCTATATACAGACCCTGACCCCTTCAGAAAATATAATCCAATTTTCTGCACTGTTACTCTGCCGGATTTTTTCCTTCATTCGGTTGTGCATACTTCATTCTATTTTTCGGTGTAATTCCTCTGGAAATTGTTGTGTTCGTTTGGGCTATTGATTGGTAGTGCCACCATTCTTCAGACGAAATTCGTTCTATCCTGGGAGACAAGTGTCCATCAACCTTTGGCATCAGTGAGGGGGCAAATTTTCTTAAGAAGACACGTTCTGTGGGCTAGGATTTTTACTCCTCTGATACTGCATATTATTATTATTCTGAATGAGTGTCTTTTCGTGTTGATTGAAGTTTCTTTTCGTGTTGATCGAAGTGTCTTTTCATGTCCAACGGATGTGTTGTTTCATCGTCGAATAGGTGCCTTTTGAAACGTGACCTTACATTTTCTATATATAGACCCTGACCCCTTCAGAAAATATAATCCAATTTTCTGCACTGTTACTCTGCCGGATTTTTTCCTTCATTCGGTTGTGCATACTTCATTCTATTTTTCGGTGTAATTCCTATGGCTATTGTTGTGTTCGTTTGGGATGTTGATTGGTAGTGCCACCATTCTTCAGATGAAATCCGTTCTATCCTGGGAGACAAGTGTCCATCAACCTTTGGCATCAGTGAGGGGGCAAATTGTCTTAAGGAGACACGTTCTGTGGGCTCGGATTTTTACTTCTCTGATACTGCATATCATTATTATTCTGTCTCATATATCCTACAAGTAAGTTTGTTCGTTAATTTTTATAATTGCACAGTGATGATTCTGATCATCTACCTCCTCTGTTTTATGCTTGAGTTCAAATCTCTTAGTGATATAACATCACCCACTGTCTTCAATAACAGGAATTTCCCCAGGTGGCCTTCGTAATGGTTAACACTGATGGTGCTTCATGTGGCAACCCAGGTCAAGCCTCTTGTGGTGGTGTTATTCGTGATGCAAGGCAGATGGATTACAGGATTTGCTTATAAGGGTATTTAGTTCCTTTAAAGCTGAACTTTAGGGTGTCCTTCGAGGATTGAAATTGGCTTGGAATTATGGGTATCACAAAATTATTCTTGAAAGTGACTCATCTTGTGTAGTCACTTTGCTCACCACTCTTGGTGCAGCAGCTCGTGAGGGTCATATTATTATATCACATACGAGCATGGTTACAAAGAGATTGGATCGTCAAAATTCTCCACAACTACATAGAAGGAAATGCTTGGACAGACTGAATGGTTAATTTCATTATAAATCATAGTGAGAACCTGGATCATTTTATAAGTGGAGATCCTCCTCTAGTATTCAATTATTGTATCTGGCTGTCCTAGCTAACGTGGGTAGACCACGTATAGGTGCTCTTTGTTTTGGTTTTCTTTTGTTGGGCTTAGGCCCTTTGATTACCAAAAAAACAAAAACAATGAAATTAATAATTATGTCATTAATTTTGATTCACAAAATTGAGAAGAATGCATTTAATTACATATTGTTACTCTTTATTTGCATTCAATTAAGAGAATATTACTGAATAGATAGATATAAAATATATATACACAGGTGAAAAGAAAATATATTATACACAAAACAAAATAGCTAAACTCATAATCTTTTATTCAATAGCAAGCATAAATGGTTACAATATATATTATATCTCACTTCATGAATGCATTTAAAAAACATAAATTGCTCCAACGATTTCTCATTCATTCTAAAAATTAAATTTAAGTGATTTGTATTTGTCATTCAACATGAAACAATGAACTTTTCTACACACAATAATTTGTGGGGCCCATACTTTTTGAAAAAAAAATTACGGCACGCAAAACAAATCTCTATAACATTACACAATCACTTTTCCTACAACATAACTCTTATAAAACCCTAAATTTAATTGATGGCAAATGATCTATAGATGATTCTTAACACAAAATTAATAGCAATTTAAAAGGCAAAACCAATTTATTCTTTCTTTTTTTTGTAAATAAAACCAATTTATTCAGTTGAATAATAAGTGACATCACTGTTGTGATTTATCAGCATCTTTATTATACATCACAATATAAGATGATAACTAAAATGCAAAGAAGTGAGATATTTTATCATCTTCAAAACAAATTTTTTTTCATATCACACTCATTGCACAAATAAAATTAATTGCACATATTCTAATACATGATTATATAATGATTGCACGAAGGATTTGTGTAATGTATTCATCTTAAATAATTAGAATTTCAACAAATTATTAAACTCACCTCAACTAAACAAAATATTTTATAAGACTATTTAAAAAAATAAAGTAAATTAATAAAAAAAGGGCAATACTAAATCACAACATAACTAATAACATTTCTAACCATTTTTAATTTAATTCAAACTCTAAAATAAATTTCTTCCATAATTGCTTGATAATTCAAAATAATTGTTAAATTACAAAATAACATTTTTTTTTACAAAAATCTAAATAATTCTATTAATCGTACTAAATGCATCAATTTTATTTATAATCTCTTTACTACAAAACAAAGAGACATATCTCTAGAAAATTGAAAAAATTTCTCAAAATTGTTACTTTCAAAAAAAAAAGTTACGAAAAAATGTTTACCAAAAAAAAAATCACAAACCATGGGATACAACTTTTCATTTTGTTACATTATGCTTATTACAATTCGCTTCACAAATATATTCTCATGACTTAGATTTCTATTGTCATAAAATAATTAATTCAAAATATAATTGTCAATTAATACAAAAACATAAAATCAAATTCTGCATATTTTGTAACAAGTTTTTTATTTTATTTTATGATATAGCAAACCCGATTATGAAATCAAAATTAAAAAAACATATCTTTCAAAAAAAAATTAAAAAAACATAATTATGGAGTTTCTACTTTCGATTCAAAACAAATAAACAAATGGGTATTCTCGTGACTTAGATTCCTATTGTTATGAAATAATTAATTCAAAATATAATTGTCAATTAATACAATAACATAAAATCAAATTCTGCATATTTTGTAACAAGTTTTTTTTTTTTTATGATAGAGCAAACCCGATTATGAAATCAAAATTAGAAAAATATAATTATGTAGGGTCTATTTGATTGTGTTCTGGGTTTTTTTTTTCTTAAAACTGTTTGTAAAATCGTTATGGAAACAATTGTTTTCTATATTTTTTAATTTTTTAAAGTTAAAAACTAAAACAGAAAACAAAAACAACTCAGACATGTTCTCTAAATTTCATTCTAAAAACAAAAAAACAGTTATAGTTTTCAAAATATTTTTTACAAAACAGGTCTTACCAAACGAGTTTTTTAGTTTTTTTGTTCTGAAAACTAAAAAACTATTTTTAAAAACAACAATCAAACAGAGCTGTAGTTTCTACTTTCGATTCAAAACAAATAAAGTAAAGGCAAGAGAAGGAAGAAAGAGAATTAGGACAAAATGAAAGATGTATAATTTTCATTGTCTCATGCTATCTTATCTACATGATCTGTACATGATTTTTATTATAGACGTATAAAATTCCAGTTGTAAAAAGGTTTCTTCAAGCACCTTTTGGAAGATTGATGATAGTGAAAATGATCGACCTCAGTCTGAACGTAGCTCTCAAGTGGTTGGAGAGTGAACCAGGATATATCGCATGTGATTCCTCCTTACCCTATCTCTTTTGATTTTGATCCATTGATTTCCTTTTGATTCTTGATATATATTATATTGAATATATGTTAAGGTTAATAGTCATTAGAATTTTGTTTTGATTCGTTCTTGCATGATTTCTTGAAAAGGATGAGCATAAACATTGATTTTCTTCTATTTTTCCTTACAATTTTGAATCAGCTGCAATTACCTCTGAATTAATGTTATAAGAACTATTTTAATTCTGTTTTGTGTTGGGAAAAACGTTTAAAATATGTTTGAATTCGTTTTTGGTTGATATACTTGTTAAAAGTTGAGTTTTTGAATGATTTTTTGAATTAAAAGTAACACACAATTCACCCCCTTGTGTTATTGTTTAGCCATCTTTTTTTTTTCAAACCATCTTGCGAGAAAAGCCAAGATATTTTCAAGTAGCTGATAACAGGATATAGGTTGGAAATTGACTCACAAATCAAAAAAGAAAAAAGAAAGGGAAGAGAGATTTGACACAGTAATTTACCCTGGTTCACCCAATGTATGTCACGTCCAGCTTGTCTGCATTATATTTACATCGCCGCCACTCGTTACCAGTCACTCGGTTTATAAGGGAATATAAATAAGATTTAAAAAATCCTAACAACAGCTATTCATGGTCTCAAGCCCAAACTATTAAGAAAAAAATAAAATTATAGTTGTCTTTCTGCTGATCCTGCCAATAATAGCCCTCATCAATACGCGAAGTATGACCTATACCCAACATTTGGTATCAGAGTCGGGGTCAGCAGAAACTCCCCTCAAGTGTGAAACCCACCGTTAATATGCTCCCCCTCATCTAAGTATCTTAGGGCCCAAGTACTCAAACTCACCTCCTAGCTCGAGCCCAACGCGACTCTGATACCACTTTCAGGCGGGCCAGGAGGAACACGTGGCAGGAGACCACCACCAATGGGCCAAGCTAGACCAATCATACCTAATGGGTCCAACACCATGTCACAAGCCAAAATCTTAAAGCATTAGGTTCATAGGTCCATCCACCTATATACATTTCACTTAGCCCATTGCAAATCAATGCGGGAGTCATCACAGTTGAATATCCCAACAATTTATTCGCAAAGAGCACAATTTTTGTATTTTCTGTATTTTCTGTGTTAGCAAAATATGAAAATAAAAATGTATATTCTGTGTTAAAATTCTATATGGTTTGATCATGTGAAAATTTTGTATTTAACTCTTTTTTATAAATTTTAATTGAGTCTTACTTATTTAATATTAATGAAGAGAGATAGACGTGTATCCAAAAAAAAAGAGAGAGAAAGAGATAGAGATAGAGATAAAAACAAAATTTTCATGTGATTAGGTCATGAAATTTTTTGTGGATATCTCCCCTCTTCGTAAAATTTAACTAAATCTCATCTATTTAATATTAATAAAGTGAGATACATAAAATATTTACAAATTATGTAAAATTTTAAAAAAAAAGAATCTATTTTCTATTGAAATATAGACGAAAGAAATAATCATTAAAATTATTTAATACAACAATTAGACATGACTATTACTGCATAGTAATTCTTTACCCTCTTCATATCTCAATTTCTTCTTAAACTATAATATGTCCAACACAATGTTCTTCTTAAAGTATTTATTGGACCAACTAACAAAAGAAAAGAAGAAAAAGAATAAAGAATAACAAACTATATAATAGAATAGATACTGTGACTATAATATACAAATTACATGATAACTCAAGAGAGGGGATATTCTTACTATCAAAATTTTATACTACTAACTTACTACCTATCTAATCACCATTGAATCAAAGAGAGAGAATGCTAAAAACTTTTTGAAAAAAGAGAAAGTGTTGATCCAACGGTGATTAGATAGGTAGTGAGTTGGTAGTAGAAAATTTTGGTAGTAAGAATATCCCTCCTCGATGACTCAAATACCCAAAATTTAGTATAAGGTTATGCAGAATTTAAATTTTAAATATTCTATTTTAGAGTTGAATGCAACACATATCAATTAAGAATTATTATTTTTTTGGTATAGTAAAAATAAATCAGAAAAGATATATTCCAACCAAAAAAATTAAAAATTTAAATTTAAATTTATTTTTAACATGCCAGTAAAGCTTTTAAACATGCGCATCCAAAATCACTGTCAATGACAATAACATGAGGTATTAAAATAGTTGTGTTGTTAGTAAGCAATTTGCATATGATGCCACATATTATTTGCTATAGTGTTTCACATTTAAAAAAATATTAAAAGTACTTTTATTTATAAAATATGTAAATTAAAATATTTATTTTATAAATTTTATTAAGTTACAAAAAAAAGGTAAGAAATTGGTATTTGATGAAAAATACTTAAAAAAGTACGGATTAAATAGGAAACAAACTTCTTCTTTCTTGGGTAAAAAATTGTACTAACTGGATATATCCGATGTATATAAAAAATTTCCGTAAGTTAAAAGGGCCTCAAGGGTCAATGCA
>NW_026897245.1:0-30282 GCF_033153095.1 Gastrolobium bilobum | reverse complement strand
ATTAGTAAATATAATAAATTTTAAGAGTAGCTAAATTAGAACTTCAGAGGGACGGAAATAACTTACGAGTTAAGAGTTAAGACAATACAACGGTCATCATAGTTTTGCCGCCAAAAAATATAAATTAAAAATTTTCTTTCTCTCTTTTCACTCTTCTTAAGGTTTTCTTAGGGTTTCTTTCTCTGTTTTCTTAAGGTTTTCTTAGGGTTTCTTTCTCTGTTTTCACTCCTTCTTAAAGTTTTCTTGGTTTCTTTGGGTTTCCTAGTTTCTTTCTCTTGTTCTTGCTTGTTTCTTTCTCTTGTTCTTGGATTGTTTTATCAAGACAATGGAATTGGTGAATATGGGAGATGGGATGCAAGTAGATGATGACCCAACCAGCCTGTATTGTTTGGCAACACTCCTACAAAGGTGTCAATACCTAGGTATGTTACTTCTGCCCTTTCTTTTCTTCTCTTTTCTTTTATTTTTTTCTTGAAAATGTTTGATTATGTGCTGATATTTCTTGCTTGAAAAGATTGATTATGTGGGTTTCTTGCTGATATTTCTTGCTGATATTCGACTGTGTTCTTTTTTCTTTTCTTGAAAATACAGTATGTTTCTTTTTTTCTTGAAAATAGAAGATTGAGGGTGTGGCTTGTCAACAGTTGCTTGTCAATACCATATGAAATATATGTTTCTTTCTTTCTTTTTCTTTATTATTCTGGAAATATTGAGGGTGTGGCTTTTCCATTATGTTCTTGCTTTTCTTTTCTTTTGATTTCGTTTTTCTTTTCTTTTTTCTTTTCTTGAAAATACAGTATGTTTTTTTTTTCTTGAAAATAGAAGATTGAGGGTGTGGCTTGTCAACAGTTCCTTGTCAATACCATACGAAATATATATGTTTCTTTCTTTCTTTTTCTTTATTATTCTGGCAATATTGAGGGTGTGGCTTTTCCATTATGTTCTTGCTTTTCTTTTCTTTTGATTTCGTTTCTTTCTTTTTCTTGATAACTGTGGATGTTCGATTGTATGCTTTTGTTTCTGTCTGCCCAGACATCATATTCTTGCTGATATTTCTTGCTGATATTCGACTGTGTTCTTTTTTCTTTTCTTTTTTTTTTCTTTTTTCTTTTCTTGAAAATACAGTATGTTTCTTTTTTTTCTTGAAAATAGAAGATTGAGGGTGTGGCTTGTCAACAGTTGCTTGTCAATACCATACGAAATATATATGTTTCTTTCTTTCTTTTTCTTTATTATTCTGGCAATATTGAGGGTGTGGCTTTTCCATTATGTTCTTGCTTTCCTTTTCATTTGATTTCGTTTCTTTTTTTTTCTTGATAACTGTGGATGTTCGATTGTATGCTTTTGTTTCTGTCTGCCCAGACATCATATTACTGGACTATTAACTGGTTTTTCTGTTTTTTAGTTTTGTAAATTTGATTTTGTCTAGTTGAGTTTGTTAATTGTTTCAGTTGGTGTTTTATTTAACAAAACTAACATTGGATATATTTATGGTTTCGATTGGAATGATAACATGTTGGTTTTTCATCATGTTGAAGATGATGAAAAAGCTGAGAAGATGGAAGAGGATGAAGCTGAGATGATGGAAGAAGATGAGGATGAATATGGGAGATGGGATGCAATGGGAGATGGGATGCAAGTAGAAGAGGATGAAGCTGAGAAGATGGAAGAGGATGAAGATGAGGATGAAGCTGAGATGATGGAAGAAGATGAGGATGAATATGGGAGATTGGATGCAATGGGAGATGGGATGCAGGTAGAAGAGGATGAAGATGAGGATGAAGCTGAAAAGATGGAAGAGGATGAAGATGAGGATGAAGCTGAGATGATGGAAGAAGATGAGAATGAATATGGGAGATGGGATGCAATGGGAGATGGGATGCAAGTAGATGAGGATGAAGATGAGAAGATGGAAGAGGATGAAGATGAGGATGAAGCTGAGATGATGGAAGAAGATGAGGATGAATATGGGAGATGGGATGCAATGGGAGATGATGACCCAAGGTATGGTACTTCTGCCCTTTCTTTTCTTTTCTTTTCTTTTCTTTTCTTTTTTCTTGAAAATGTTTGATTATATGCTGATATTTCTTGCTTGAAAAGATTGAGTATGTGGGTTTCTTGCTGATATTCGACTGTGTTCTTTCCTTTCCTTTTTTTTTCTTGAAAATAGAGATTGAGGGTGTGGCTTGTCTTTTGTCAATACCATATGAAATATATGTATCTTTCTTTCTTTTTCTTTATTATTCTGGCAATATTGAGGGTGTGGCTTTTCCATTATGTTCTTGCTTTTCTTTTCTTTCGATTTCGTTTCTTTTTTTTCTTGATAATACAGTGGATGTTCGATTGTGTGCTTTTGTTTCTGTCTGCCCAGACATCTTATTACTGGACTATTAACTGGTTTTTTTGTTTTTTGATTTTGTATAGTTGAGTTTGTTAGTTTTTTCAGTTGGTGTTTTATTTAACAAAACTAACATTGGATATATTTAGATATGTGGGTTTTCCATTTTTTTTATTTTTTAAATATTAATGGTTCTTTCTTTCCTTCTTTCGTTTTTTTTTCGCAATATTTAGATGTTGGTTTCGATTGGAATGATAACATGTTGGTTTTTCATCATGTTGAAGATGATGAAAAAGCTGAAAAGATGGAAGATGATGAGGATGAAGCTGAGGAGATGGAAGAAGATGAAGATGATGAAAAAGCTGAGAAGATGAAAGAAGATGAGGATGAAAATGAGGATGAAGCTGAGAAGATGGAAGAAGATGAGGATAAAGATGATGAAAAAGCTGAGAAGATGGAAGAAGATGAGGATGAAGTTCATGTAGAACTTGAGAAAGGTCTTAACCAAGAGGACCGATCAACCCAAAAGCAGTCTCGGGTTGTTTGGACCGAAGAGCTACATCGGTCGGTGTTTTGTGGCCGCTGTTAATGACTTGGGTGTTGACAGTAAGTTATTCACTCTTTCTCTACAATGCAAAGTAGTTGTTATCTTAATTGTTATTAATTGCTACAATTGGTCAATCAATTGATGTTTCTGCTTTATTTTAGCAATACTTTTATTATATTTTTGTGTAGAAATAGCAATCAAATCCTGATAATATTCCAATGTGAAAACTAGTTCCATCACCTCTCTTTGCAAACTTTATTTCCACAAGTGTCTTCACATCCACTGCCCAGAATCAAACCATAATTCTTCGAACATCTGTCTCAGCCCCACTTGGATATATAATTTCTGTCATAATATTGGAATCTGCACCAAAATAAAAAATGGCTTCTCCGTTGTTAATACCAGTGTGCATTTCCAAATAACAAACAAATCCACTGCCCATGTATTCCTCTATTTCAGTAATCCTTTCCTTGGAGTAAGCTAATATACTTATTTGGCATCTCTCGAAAACTGAACAAATAAAAATTCAAATTTTCCTTAATTCGTTCATGATTAATTTGGTCTCATGAGAGCTGGAAGCTGCCCAATTGGTCCCAACTGTGTCTTCCATTCGCTGCCAGAAATGGAACAATGATGCCTTTTTCCATTCCTGTGAAAACTCTAGGTTTTTTTTTTTTGTATTGCAAAAGTATATGTTTGCTGTATTTTTCCAATTGCTGTATTTTTTTGTTCAACATTATTTTGAATGCTTTCTCAAATACTCTTCCTAATCTGTAGTGCACTGGAGTAGATGTCATGGCATTATTGTTAATGAAGTCTGACACATTTGTATGTTCTTTTGATTGCAGAGGTTGTACCTAGAAAAATTCTTCAATTGATGAAGGCTGAGAAGCATCTTACTAGGGCGCATGTGGCCAGCCATCTGCAGGTATTTTTTTCTTTTCCTTTCTGCTTTAATTTCATAAAACCATAGTTTTTCATTTATAGAACTTTATTTGTTTTTTTAATTGCTGCAGAAATAAAGACTTCGACTGAAAAGAATCAGGTCTAAGGCAACCCAGCAAGTCAGTCCTTTTAAATATCCTCTTCATCTGGTGAGATGATTAGTCCTAGGCAAACAAGTAATATTGTGCCATTTCAGGGGTTGGCTGACCAAAGCCAAGATGGCAGTTATGCTTCACATCTTACCAATTTAAGCTCAATAGGCTCAATCTTAAATGAAGACTTGGACTTGGACTTTGATTCTGACTTTGATCTTTATGATCCTACACAAATGATTAACTCGGATTATTACACAAATGATTGACTCGGATTATTTGTTGTCTATGTAGTTGATAACACCAATTATTTGTTGTCTATGTAGTTGTAAATGAGATTCAAATTTAATTCTTTGGCTTCCCAGATTTGTTCTCTACTGAGATTGACCTCCATTCAATTGTATTTTCTTTGAGTTTGTATAACCAACAAGTCACGTAACCATGCATTCTTTCTATTTTTATACTTTTATTTTCACTATTGTTCTTGTTTGGTTAATAATTAGTCTGATCAACATCGACATTTTTTGTGAATGATTGAACAAGATTATTTGTAAAGACTGATGAGTCTAATGTGGATGGAAAATTTAGCTTTCTAAAATTTTTGTGAATGATACCGAAGTGTCAATTACTAGTATAAATGTCCATTGATTATTCAATATGTTAATGTTTTTGAGTTATATAAGAGTAGTAGATAACTCTTTGGATCATATAGCCTCAAATTATGATTGAGCAGGTTACAAAAAAGGGACACGAGTAAAGGGGGTAAAATTTTTTCTATTTACATGTTTCAGCAAGTGCTTACAGTGGTACTTACATGTAATTGACCTACGAAGGAGCATCAACATGAATCAAACTCACGACGATTTAGTAAAAATTATCAACAAGAGTTGTTATATTTTTTGAAAAGGAGTAATTATTCTACCTAATTGATAAAAACATATATGACGTAAGAAGATGACAAATATATATGATACATGGACATGTATAGAGATGACACTAGTCCACTACCATACTCTGAAACAGAAATGTCTTAATAATATATATATATATATATATATATATATATATGAAAGGTGGAGAAAATTCTAGATATTTGTGCTCGCTTATAGATCTAGATTACTGAATAACTGTTGTTTTAAATCCATGATCTGTTTGGTGGAAAGAGAGAAAATTTATTTATTTTATCATAAGCATTTCTCCAAAATTATAAGGTTTTCTATTTATTTTTTTAGTCCTCTTGTTTAAATTTTAAAGGGAAAATATTTAGTTACAAAAAAAAGGGAAAATATTTTTTATTTTAAAGGACATGATTTTATATTATTCTAAATAAAATTATATCGTTTTAATATATATTTAATGATTTTTAATATTTTCTTTCCTCTGTATAATTAGAAGCAGAGAGACCTAAAATAAAAGTCATCTAATTTAAAATGACAATTAATTGTTTACAAAAAAAATGACAATTAATTTTTATCAAAGGGTATGAGACACCGTGTAGGTGTGCATTTAAAACTCAGCAATACTTGTATTTTAGGAAAAAAAGGAAAAGAAGAAAGTTCACTTCAATTATGCATGTGTACGAGGTTAGCTGTGTATACTATGTAGGCTATTTGACCATTTTTGGGCTTTATCATGTGTATTTTCAGAGATGACCTTCAAGGTAAAGTGGCTGAGATTGAAAGTGTAAATTATCTCGAATCCAGTACTTGATTCTTGAAAGGTAAAAATGATTGAAATTATTAGGTGTGGTGGGACTTATGCTATCCGCTAGGGGTGATAATAAGGCCAAGGGCCTATCAGGGGCCTTAGGCCCGGCCCGTTTTGGCTCAGCTCGTCTTTTTTTATTATTAAGCCCAGACTTATACTCATGCAAAAGATTTTTTATTTAAAAGGCCTAAGGCTTTCATAGCCAAGCCCGGCCTTGAAGCCTTGGAGGCTGGCCTGTATACATTAAATTTATTTATTTTTTATATTTTTATATTAATCATTTCAACATCCTTTTCTCAGTTTTCTGTCTCTGCTCTATCTTTTCTCCCCGATCTAAGTCATGTTCATCATCTATTTTTATAAGCCCTGCGGATTCCACGGCTTATAATGATGCTTATGGCGGCGACCGTGGAAGAAAAATTAATGTAAAATGTGGAAGAAAATTTATTGGTGGGGTTCAAATCTAGTGTAAAAAATCTAGAATATTAAGAAATGTGGAAGAAAATTTAATGTAAAAAATCTAGAATGTGGAAGAAAATTAAGGAAAAGCAACGTAAAATAAAGTAAAGGTGATGTTGTTATTTTGATTTTTTAATATTAATGTTTTTTTATTATAAAAGAAATAACTATTATTTTCTTACAAAAAAATACATATCAGTGCATGATTAATGGGCTGAATACGGCTACAAATTGGAATGTAAGGTTTTTATTTTCAATAAATAAACAGGCCACAGGCTTTTATTTTTTGTAAACGAACCAAGCCATAGGCTAATATTATATTCGTAACAGGTAACAGGCTAAGGCCAGTCTGACACGTTTAAATACAGGCTTGGCCCGTTAAGATCAAAGCTCGGCTCGGCTCGGCCCGTTAACACCCCTGCTATCTGCCACATGATCTTTCTCATTTTTGGTGTTTATTTTTCAAACGTCCTTTTATTTTTCCATTTGGATGGTTTATATTTCTATCTAAGTTTTGAATTTCGATGATGCAGATTCTGCAAAGGACAGAGATATTTTCTGAATTCACTGTCCCCATCCTTTACTTTCACCTCAACTTCATCAAGCACTTTCATAACTCATAGCTATATGTTGAATTGCGAATTGGGTCAACCACATTCCGCTATGGTGGGATGATAGAAAATAATGACAAAGGAAAGAAGCTAGACGAAAATTGCTAATGAAATCAACAGCTAAATAAAATAAAGGCAATAATGGTGAATCTCATACCATTGAAAAGAAGCCTAAAGCTATTTTGTTGGTTATTACTCTAAAGTAGCAAATGCATAATTAATGTAACGAATTTATGTTAAAGTGAGGAATAACAAAGTGGCAATAGTTTTCCTAGTTTCTCATGTTGCAGAAGAAATTATTCCTCTTCTGCATACCCATTAAATATACGGGACTCATTATATTAAAGAAAAAAGATGGATGAGACATTTTTATGAGTCTGAAATAGGGGAATAGTTTCTCCGGAGAAATCAATTTCCATTCAATTATATGAAAACATGGTTTATTTTATCTCATTGATTGCTTGTCTTGGAGGATTACGTAAAGATTTTTTGTTCTTTCCATTATAGTTGATTATATAGTGTAGAAGTTGGGAGCGGTAGATGGATCAGGGATGGAAATTTCAGATAAGGTTTTGGTGATGCCTGTTTGCTACTGTCACAATTTTAATTAATGACAAATGATTGACTTATATGAAATTTTGGCTCGTGGACAGGCCTATCTCGTGGGATTATGTAAGTTTTTGGCTCATGCAGGCTTTTTTATTTGTAGGATTTTTTGCCTTAACTCGTGCAAGCTAGGCCCTAACAGGAAGAGATAGCCTGTTTTGATAACTCTACTTTATATGTAAATTTAGGGGTGACAATATGGGTTGAGCACGACGGCAGTGGCGGAGCCAGCATGACATGTTAGCAAGTGCCAAAAAAATCAGCTAGTGCCCAAATAGCTACGGTTCTCTGGCTACGACCAAAACGTGGCTAATTTTCAAAAAATTTGAACAGAATTTGCTACTTTTCAAATGTAGCTAAATGAACGTGGCTAAATAAGCCAGTGCCAAGGCAACTGTAGGCCACAACGTGGCTCCGCCACTGCCCGGCGGGTCAACCCGCCAAAACGGGACGAGTTGGGTTGAGATTTTCAACCCACCAACCCACTTCAACCCACCCCGCCTAGAAGTGGGTCAAAACGGGTTGACCCGTCGGGTTATATATATATATATTTTACAATTAAGTAGTATTTCATTTGTCATTAAATTTTTGTGATACCCAATTTTTTTTTTACATTAGTACTTCTTAGAAAAAATAAAGAATAACAATTTTATTTATGACAAATGTTATCTTTATATGGAGACGAATGAGTTCCTAAAGAATGTTTTGACAAATATTAGTATACATTTAAGATTGAGATTGAGAAAAATTAAAAGAAGTGTGAAATAAAATAAAATAATATTAGAAATATAATTTATTTTTAAATTTTAAATATTTACTTTTTTAATTGACGGGTTGGTGGGTTGACCCGCCAACCCACCATAAAACGGGGTGAGTTCATTTTT
The DNA here is from genome assembly GCF_033153095.1 of Gastrolobium bilobum. Lineage (NCBI taxonomy): Eukaryota > Viridiplantae > Streptophyta > Magnoliopsida > Fabales > Fabaceae > Gastrolobium > Gastrolobium bilobum. Next base: position 22,093 of record NW_026897245.1, on the reverse strand, counting down.
CCCACCCATATTTAATGGCGGGTTAACCCGCCCTGTCCCGTTTTTGGCGGGTTGGTGGCGGGGCGGGGCGGGCCAACCAACGTTAAAAGCATGTTTATAGTACTCACATTTAATCAACAACGAAAAACCATTGTTAAAAGTAGGGGGGTGTAAATAGGCTGGATAGAGATAGGCTTTAGCTTAAATAGGTCAGACACATGTAAAATACTTTAGGCATGGCCAGATTCGTTAGCTTGTGCACGCCCAAATTATAAATTTAGCATGGAGTATATTTAAAAAACAAAAGTCTTGACATAGACTTGTTAGCCTGTTTAAGCCTACAAGACGTTCAATAATTAAATAAAATAATTAAAATAATATAATTTTATTATTCAAAACCATTAAAATAATAATTTATTTATTTAATTTAAAATAAATAATATAAAATAGGTCGGCCTATAAGTTTATAGGCCCTCTATGTAAAAGAAAGTCTATGAGATACTTTCTAAATAATTTTTTTAAGATCCGAAACTGTTCTATAATTTAATTCTTTCATTGAGTAGTTAATAATAATAATTTATTCCCCCCTCCTCTCCTTCTACGGTAGTATAGTATAGGATATAGAATCAGATATATTAATTAGCATTTTAATTAACATTTATTTATTTAGAATTAAGAAATCCCTCCCTCCTCGGTGTATGTAAGTGACAAAACAAAGATGGATTGGATATTTAGATTGGATTGGGCCCAAAACAAAACAAAACAAAGATGATGCTGCTGAAAATAACACCCGACCCAAGTCCATTCATTGCATTGCTTTTACTCAGTGTAGTGTAGTGTCTGATTGTCAAGTCAAGTGTGGCCCTCTCCAATGCAAATCAATGTAATGTGCTTTGGACACTTGACCACGCGCGCGCTTTTTAGCAGGTAATCTATAATAATTTGATTTCAGCGCAAATATTATAATTTAAAGTTTTATTATAATTAATTAAAGATGGATTGGATTGGGCCAAAACAAAACTGATCAAAATAACCAACCATTGCTCTTAGTATCTCTCACCTCTCAATGCATAATCCGAAACATGCAGATGCAGTCTCATCTCAGATCACAAATTTACAATTTACAATTTTCAAAGATTTTTCATCTAAAATTGGGCGGGATTTAATTTAATAACACTCACTCATTCCTCTCTTTCTTCTCTCTCTCTCTCTCTCTCTCTCTCTCTCCACCAAAGAAAAACCCTAAGCCCAGCCCCCTTCTCTTCTCTTCTTTTCTCTTCAATCAAGCTCAGCTCAACTCACAATAACAATACTGTTGAAGATCTTGTTCAACAAGATAAGCTACCAACTACAAGCAGCTCCTCAACTCACAGGAAAGGAACTTTCTTTCGCCTCTGCTTTTATTTCATTTCATTTCATTTCGTTGGTTCTACCATTTATTTTAAGTGTGTTATTGCGTTTTTTTCTTTTTTCTTTTTGTTTCAACGACCATAAAACATGTATTTTTATTTGTATTTGTAGCTCAGCTCAAAAAAGACACTGAACAGAGGCATTTCTCCTGTTGATGGCACCCGACTCTGAGCCTCTTGAGTTGAGATTCTTCCCAAAAATCTTCCTTTACTTGCTGCTGAGGATAAGGTAACTTCCGATACCATACCATACCATACCTTTATTTTTTCTTAAATCCTCATTATTAATACTGTACGTCATGTATTTGTTTGTGCTCTATAGTCTATGGTTTATTCATTGTATTTGTATTGTTACTTTTGTTTGTAGTGATAAGTTTTTTATAACTGAATGAATCTTAGAAGCTCAGTTTCAGTTCACTCAGTATTATTACTTTGCCTCTGCTTTTAAGAAGTATATAAGAGGAGCTTAATAGTTGTTTAAGTTTAGTGTGTGATTAATTTAAAGAGAAGAAAATAAATAAAAAAATGGATTTGAAAAATTTCTTAATAAGATTGAAGTTTAATTGCGCTGTTTGTGTTACTTTATTTAGGGAACAAGAGAGATGCTAGACTACTGTTCTGTTGATCGAAGATCAGAGTCAGATCCTCAGAGCACCTAATGTTGTTATTTGACAAGAGAGCTTTATTGGTTATTAATTGCGCACTTCTTCTTCTTTTTGCTTCCTTGCTTCTCTCCTGAGCTCCTAACTTTCTCTCTCTCTCTCTCTCTCTACGTGTCTCTCTCTTTCACTTTCTCAAAATCTTGGCTTCTTAGGGAATTTTGAAGCTTTTTTTGTTTCCAAAAAATGATAGTGTTATTATATTAAAACTATCTAGCTGTGCTGTGTAGCACTGTATCATTCATTCACCTATTCTGTAGTCTATAATCCTTGTATCTTTTCCCCCAAAGAGAGTCCTTGCTACTGATATCGATGTATTCTCTTGTTTACTCGTACATATATGTTTTCATTGTTTAATTTTAATTTTCACTGGCATCTAGCTTAAACGTAAAAAATGTAATTTAATTGGGCGGGATTTAATTTAATTACACTCACTCATTCCTCTCTTTCTTCTCCCTCTCTCTCTTCTCCACCAAAGAAAAACCCTAAGCCCCCTCTTCTCTTCTCTTCTCACCCTTCAATCAAATCACAAAAATGGTTGGTTACCTTTTCTTTTCGTTATCTTCTCTTCCTTCTAAACAAACGATTCATTGAATCTGACTTGAATGAATGTTCTTCTTCAAGTTTTCGTTCTTTCTTTCAATCAAATCACAAAAATGGTGGTTACCTTTGGCCGATGCTCAGCTCAACTCACAATAACAATACTGTTGAAGATCTTGTTCAACAAGATAAGCTACCAACTACAAGCAGCAGCTCAACTCACAGGAAAGGAACTTTCTTTCGCCTCTGCTTTCATTTCATTTCATTGGTTCTTCCATTTATTTTAAGTGTGTTATTGCGTTTTTTTTCTTTCTTTTTTTTTGTTTCAGCGACCATAAAACATGTATTTCTTTTTGTATTTGTAGCTCAGCTCAAAAAAGACACTGAACAGAGGCATTTCTGAGCTAGTCCTCTTGATGGCCCCCGACACCGAGCCTCTTGAGTTGAGATTCTTCTCAATAATCTTCCTTTACTTGCTGCTGAATGCTGAGGATAAGGTAACTTCCCCTCCATACCATGCCATACCTTTATTTTTTCTTAAATCCTCATTATTAATACTGTACGTGTCATGTATGTATATTTGTTTGTGCTCTATGATGGTTCATTCATTGTATCTGTCTGTATTATTACTTTTTTTTGTAGTGTTAAGTTTCTTATATATAACTGGATGAATCTTAGAAGCTCTGTTTCGGTTCACTCAGTATTATTACTTTTTGCCTCTGCTTTTAAAAACATGCATGTATATAAGAGGAGGTTAATTAATAGTTGTTTAAGTTTAGTGTGTGATTAATTTAAAGAGAAGAAAATAAATAAATAAATGAATTTGAAAAATTTCTTAATAAGATTGAAGTTTAATTGCGCTGTTTGTGTTACTTTATTTGGGGAATAGGAGAGATGCTAGACTACTGTTCTGTTGATCAGAGATCAGAGTCAGAGTCAGATCCTCAGAGCACCTAATTTGTGATTTGACAAGAGAGCTTTATTTGGTTCCTTGCATCTCTCCTAGGCTTTTCCACTTCCTACCTTTCTATACGTGTCTCTCTCTTTCACCTTTCTCAAAAACTTGGCTTCTTATGGAATTTTGAATCTTTTTTCTTTCCAAAAATAATAGTGTGATATTATCAAATTATTAATAAAGATTGAAGATGAAGAATATTATTATTATTTTTTTTAAATTCTAAACATATTAAATAGTATATCATTTTTTTTTTAATTTTAAACAATTGTAGTTAAAATCCCTGCTGCTATGACTCCATTGATTATTATATTAAAACTATCTAGCTGTGCTGTGTAGCCCTGTATCATTCATTCACCTATTCTGTAGTTTATAATCTCTGGTGTCATGCATAGTCTTTCGCTTTTTCCCTACAGAGAGAGTCCCTTGCTCCTGATATCGATGTATTCTCTTGTTTATAAGGATGGTAGTATGAGATTAAAGTTTATTTGGGGAATAGGAGAGAGATACTACTGTTCTGTTGATCAGAGATCAGAGCCATTAATTGCTTTTGTCAGTCCTCATTTCACCTAATGTGAAAGTTGTGATTTGACAAGAGAGCTTGCTTTTATTTTTTTGCGTCCACTCTTCTCTCTTGAGCTTTTCCGCTTCCTACCTTTCTATCTCTACGTGTCTCTCTCTTTCACCTTTCTCAAAAACTTATTGCTGCGATCTGTCCATTCTCTCTCACTTTACATTATCTTTGGACTCTCATTTCACTTCCATAGATCCATTGTCTTCAGTTCACCGAAACCGCCACCACCTACCCCATTATATTACAGATCAGAACCACTCTCTTCTTTGCATGTGCACCCAACAAACAACTAGTGTTTTTTTACATGATAATGATGAGGCGTTTCAAAATAGTGTTTATGTTATTGTTTTCTCAAAACATTTCCAGAGAAAATAGTAAACACTATTTTCTCTGGAAATGTTTTAAGGAGGTAATAATGGAGCGGAGCAGAACCAAATATACCAAGGTCCTGCCAGTGTTCTGTGGTGTAGATCCCTCAGAAGTATTTCATCAAACAACTGAAGTAGTCACCTCTCTGGTAAGTAAGTACCTCTTCTTCATTCTGTATTATGTTGTGATTGTGGGGACACAACCAATAGAACTCTAAGATTGTCTTCTCTCAATCTTCTTTGCATTTCTGTTTTTTTTTTTTTTTTGGGGGGTAAATAATGTTCATTGCATTTTAATCCTCGTTTAAGCGTCTGTTGAATTTTTTCTAAATGGTGGTATCAATAACCAAAGTTTCTTTAAAGTCATCTAGATTAAGGTCTTTGTAAATGCTTCTTCTCAAGCTTTCTTCTGTTACTCTTGTTTAAAAGATGTTAGCATTTAGTAAAGCCAATTTTTTAATAAATATTATTATGATTATATTTATTTTAGTGTGAATCGCGGGTTTTTTTATTAAATTAATCAAAGTAATTAGTCAAACTATAATGAATTATATATATATATATATATATATATATATATATATATATATATATATTGTGATGAATTTTTTCTCAACCCAATCATGTCTCATATTTTTAATAATTAAAATGAATTTTATTTCCTTAAAATTAGAATATATATTTCTCAGCTGTCCATCCACACATATATTTTTTAATATGTATATACATTAGCTAATATAAATTAGTAAATATAATAAATTTTAAGAGTAGCTAAATTAGAACTTCAGAGGGACGGAAATAACTTACGAGTTAAGAGTTAAGAGAATACAACGGTCATCATAGTTTTGCCGCCAAAAAATATAAATTAAAAATTTTCTTTCTCTCTTTTCACTCTTCTTAAGGTTTTCTTAGGGTTTCTTTCTCTGTTTTCTTAAGGTTTTCTTAGGGTTTCTTTCTCTGTTTTCACTCCTTCTTAAAGTTTTCTTGGTTTCTTTGGGTTTCCTAGTTTCTTTCTCTTGTTCTTGCTTGTTTCTTTCTCTTGTTCTTGGATTGTTTTATCAAGACAATGGAATTGGTGAATATGGGAGATGGGATGCAAGTAGATGATGACCCAACCAGCCTGTATTGTTTGGCAACACTCCTACAAAGGTGTCAATACCTAGGTATGTTACTTCTGCCCTTTCTTTTCTTCTTTGTCAACAGTTGCTTGTCAATACCATATGAAATATATGTTTCTTTCTTTCTTTTTCTTTATTATTCTGGCAATATTGAGGGTGTGGCTTTTCCATTATGTTCTTGCTTTTCTTTTCTTTTGATTTCGTTTTTCTTTTCTTTTTTCTTTTCTTGAAAATACAGTATGTTTCTTTTTTTTTCTTGAAAATAGAAGATTGAGGGTGTGGCTTGTCAACAGTTGCTTGTCAATACCATATGAAATATATGTTTCTTTCTTTCTTTTTCTTTCTTATTCTGGCAATATTGAGGGTGTAGCTTTTCCATTATGTTCTTGCTTTTCTTTTCTTTTGATTTCGTTTCTTTTTTTTTCTTGATAACTGTGGATGTTCGATTGTATGCTTTTGTTTCTGTCTGCCCAAACATCATATTACTGGACTATTAACTGGTTTTTTTGTTTTTTAATTTTGTAAATTTGATTTTGTCTAGTTGAGTTTGTTAATTTTTTCAGTTGGTGTTTTATTTAACAAAACTAACATTGGATATATTTAGATATGTGGGTTTTCTATTTTATTTATTTTTTAAATATCTATGGTTTCGATTGGAATGATAACATTTTGGTTTTTCATCATGTTGAAGATGATGAAAAAGCTGAGAAGATGGAAGAGGATGAAGTTGAGGATGAAGCTGAGATGATGGAAGAAGATGAGGATGAATATGGGAGATGGGATGCAATGGGAGATGGGATGCAAGTAGAAGAGGATGAAGTTGAGGATGAAGCTGAGAAGATGGAAGAGGATGAAGATGAGGATGAAGCTGAGATGACGGAAGAAGATGAGGATGAATATGGGAGATGGGATGCAATGGGAGATGGGATGCAAGTAGATGAGGATGAAGATGAGAAGATGGAAGAGGATGAAGATGAGGATGAAGCGGAGATGATGGAAGAAGATGAGGATGAATATGGGAGATGGGATGCAATGGGAGATGATGACCCAACCAGCCTGTATTGTTTGGCAACACTCCTACAAAGGTGTCATTACCTAGGTATGGTACTTCTGCCCTTTCTTTTCTTTTCTTTTCTTTTCTTTTTTTCTTGAAAATGTTTGATTATATACTGATATTTCTTGCTTGAAAAGATTGAGTATGTGGGTTTCTTGCTGATATTCGACTGTGTTCTTTCCTTTCCTTTTTTTTTCTTGAAAATAGAGATTGAGGGTGTGGCTTGTCTTTTGTCAATACCATATGAAATATATGTTTCTTTCTTTCTTTTTCTTTATTATTCTGGCAATATTGAGGGTGTGGCTTTTCCATTATGTTCTTGCTTTTCTTTTCTTTCGATTTCGTTTCTTTTTTTTCTTGATAATACAGTGGATGTTCGATTGTGTGCTTTTGTTTCTGTCTGCCCAGACATCTTATTACTGAACTATTAACTGGTTTTTTTGTTTTTTGATTTTGTCTAGTTGAGTTTGTTAGTTTTTTCAGTTGGTGTTTTATTTAACAAAACTAACATTTAATATATTTAGATATGTGGGTTTTCCATTTTATTTATTTTTTAAATATTAATGGTTCTTTCTTTCTTTCTTTCGTTTTTTTTTTCGCAATATTTAGATGTTGGTTTCGATTGGAATGATAACATGTTGGTTTTTCATCATGTTGAAGATGATGAAAAAGCTGAAAAGATGGAAGATGATTAGGAGGAAGCTGAGGAGATGGAAGAAGATGAAGATGATGAAAAAGCTGAGAAGATGAAAGAAGATGAGGATGAAAATGAGGATGAAGCTGAGAAGATGGAAGAAGATGAAGATGAGGATGAAGCTGAGAAGATGGAAGAAGATGAGGATAAAGATGATGAAAAAGCTGAGAAGATGGAAGAAGATGAGGATGAAGTTCATGTAGAACTTGAGAAAGGTCTTAACCAAGAGGACCGATCAACCCAAAAGCAGTTTCGGGTTGTTTGGACCGAAGAGCTACATCGGTCGGTGTTTTGTGGCCGCTGTTAATGACTTGGGTGTTGACAGTAAGTTATTCACTCTTTCTCTACAATGCAAAGTAGTTGTTATCTTAATTGTTATTAATTGCTACAATTGGTCAATCAATTGATGTTTCTGCTTTATTTTAGCAATACTTTTATTATATTTTTGTGTAGAAATAGCAATCAAATCCTAATAATATTACAATGTGAAAACTAGTTCCATCACCTCTATTTGCAAACTTTATTTCCACAAGTGTCTTCACATCCACTGCCCAGAATCCAACCATAATTCTTCGAACATCTGTCTCAGCCCCACTTGGATATATAATTTCTGTCATAATATTGGAATCTGCACCAAAATAAAAAATGGCTTCTCCGTTGATAATACCAGTGTGTATTTCCAAATAACAAACAAATCCACTGCCCATGTATTCCTCTATTTCAGTAATCCTTTCCTTGGAGTAAGCTAATATACTTATTTGGCATCTCTCGAAAACTGAACAAATCAAAATTCAAATTTTCCTTAATTCGATCATGATTAATTTGGTCTCATGAGAGCTGGAAGCTGCCCAATTGGTCCCAACTGTGTCTTCCATTCGCTGCCAAAAATGGAACAATGATGCCTTTTTCCATTCCTGTGAAAACTCTGGGTTTTTTTTTTTTGTATTGCAAAAGTATATGTTTGCTGTATTTTTCCAATTGCTGTATTTTTTTGTTCAACATTATTTTGAATGCTTTCTCAAATACTCTTCCTAATCTGTAGTGCACTGGAGTAGATGCCATGGCATTATTGTTAATGAAGTCTGACACATTTGTATGTTCTTTTGATTGCAGAGGTTGTACCTAGAAAAATTCTTCAATTGATGAAGGCTGAGAAGCATCTTACTAGGGCGCATGTGGCCAGCCATCTGCAGGTATTTTTTTCTTTTCCTTTCTGCTTTAATTTTATAAAACCATAGTTTTTCATTTATAGAACTTTATTTGTTTTTTTAATTGCTGCAGAAATAAAGACTTCGAGTGAAAAGAATCAGGTCTAAGGCAACCCAGCAAGTCAGTCCTTTTAAATATCCTCTTCATCTGGTGAGATGATTAGTCCTAGGCAAACAAGTAATATTGTGCCATTTCAGGGGTTGGCTGACCAAAGCCAGGATGGCAGTTATGCTTCACATCTTACCAATTTAAGCTCAATAGGCTCAATCTTAAATGAAGACTTGGACTTGGACTTTGATTCTGACTTTGATCTTTATGATCCTACACAAATGATTGACTCGGATTATTACACAAATGATTGACTCGGATTATTTGTTGTCTATGTAGTTGTAAATGGGATTCAAATTTAATTCTTTGGCTTCCCAGATTTGTTCTCTACTGAGATTGACCTCCATTCATTTGTATTTTCTTTGAGTTTGTATAACCAACAAGTCACGTAACCATGCATTCTTTCTATATTTATACTTTTATTTTCACTATTGTTCTTGTTTGGTTAATAATTAGTCTGATCAACATCGACATTTTTTGTGAATGATTGAACAAGATTATTTGTAAAGACTGATGAGTCTAATGTGGATGGAAAATTTAGCCTTCTAAAATTTTTGTGAATGATACCGAAGTGTCAATTACTAGTATAAATGTCCATAGATTATTCAATATGTTAATGTTTTTGAGTTATATGAGAGGAGTAGATAACTCTTTGGATCATATAGCCTCAAATTATGATTGAGCAGGGTTACATAAAAGGGACAAGAGTAAAGGGGGTAAAATTGTTCTATTTACATGTTTTTAGCAAGTGCTTACATTGGTACTCACATGTAATTGACCTATGAAGGAGCATCAACATGAATCAAACTCACGACGATTTAGTAAAAATTATCAACAAGAGTTGTTATATTTTTTGAAAAGGAGTAATTATTCTACCTAATTCATAAAAACATATATGACGTAAGAAGATGACAAATATATATGATACATGGACATGTATAGAGATGACACTAGTCCACTACCATATTCTGAAACAGAAATGTCTTAATAATATATATATATATATATATATATATATATATATATATATATGAAAGGTGGAGAAAATTCTAGATATTTGTGCTCGCTTATAGATCAAGATTACTGAATAACTGTTGTTTTAAATCCATGATCTGTTTGGTGGAAAGAGAGAAAATTTATTTATTTTGTCATAAGCATTTCTTCAAAATTATAAGGTTGTCTATTTATTTTTTTAGTCCTCTTTTTTAAATTTTAAAGGGAAAATATTTAGTTACAAAAAAAAAGGGAAAATATTTTTTATTTTAAAGGACATGATTTTATATTATTCTAAATAAAATTATATCGTTTTAATATATATTTAATGATTTTTAATATTTTCTTTCCTCTGTATAATTAGAAGCAGAGAGACCTAAAATAAAAGTCATCTAATTTAAAATGACAATTAATTGTTTAAAAAAAAAAATGACAATTAATTTTTATAAAAGGGTGTGAGACACCGTGTAGGTGTGCATTTAAAACTCAGCAATACTTGTATTTTAGGAAAAAAAGGAAAAGAAGAAAGTTCACTTCAATTATGCATGTGTACGAGGTTAGCTGTGTATACTATGTAGGCTATTTGACCATTTTTGGGCTTTATCATGTGTATTTTCAGAGATGATCTTCAAGGTAAAGTGGCTGAGATTGAAAGTGTAAATTATCTCGAATCCAGTACTTGATTCTTGAAAGGTAAAAATGATTGAAATTATTAGGTGTGGTGGGACTTATGCTATCCGTTAGGGGTGATAATAAGGCCATGGGCCTATCAGGGGCCTTAGGCCCGGCCCGTTTCGGCTCGGCTCGTCTTTTTTTATTATTAAGCCCAGACTTATACTCATGCAAAAGCTTTTTTATTTAAAAGGCCTCAGGCTTTCATAGCCAAGCCCGGCCTTGAAGCCTTGGAGGCTGGCCCATATACATTAAATTTATTTATTTTTTATATTTTTATATTAATCATTTCAACATCCTTTTCTCAGTTTTCTGTCTCTGCTCTATCTCTTCTCCCCGATCTAAGTCATGTTCATAATCTATTTTTATAAGCCATGCGGATTCCACGACTTATAATGATGCTTATGGTGGCGACCGTGGAAGAAAAATTAATGTAAAATGTGGAAGAAAATTTATTGGTGGGGTTCAAATCTAGTGTAAAAAATCTAGAATATTAAGAAATGTGGAAGAAAATTTAATGTAAAAAATCTAGAATGTGGAAGAAAATTAAGGAAAAGCAACGTAAAATAAAGTAAAGGTGATGTTGTTATTTTGATTTTTTAATATTAATGTTTTTTTATTATAAAAGAAATAACTATTATTTTCTTACAAAAAAATACATATCAGTGCATGATTAATGGGCTGAATACGGCTACAAATTGGAATGTAAGGTTTTTATTTTCAATAAATAAACAGGCCACAGGCTTGAGACAGGCTTTTATTTTTTGTAAACGAACCAAGCCATAGGCTAATATTATATTCGTAACAGGTAACAGGCTAAGGCCAGTCTGACACGTTTAAATACAGGCTTGGCCCGTTAAGATCAAAGCTCGGCTCGGCTCGGCCCGTTAACACCCCTGCTATCTGCCACATGATCTTTCTCATTTTTGGTGTTTATTTTTCAAACGTCCTTTTATTTTTCCATTTGGATGGTTTATATTTCTATCTAAGTTTTGAATTTCGATGATGCAGATTCTGCAAAGGACAGAGATATTTTCTGAATTCACTGTCCCCATCCTTTACTTTCACCTCAACTTCATCAAGCACTTTCATAACTCATAGCTATATGTTGAATTGCGAATTGGGTCAACCACATTCCGCTATGGTGGGATGATAGAAAATAATGACAAAGGAAAGAAGCTAGACGAAAATTGCTAATGAAATCAACAGCTAAATAAAATAAAGGCAATAATGGTGAATCTCATACCATTGAAAAGAAGCCTAAAGCTATTTTGTTGGTTATTACTCTAAAGTAGCAAATGCATAATTAATGTAACGAATTTATGTTAAAGTGAGGAATAACAAAGTGGCAATAGTTTTCCTAGTTTCTCATGTTGCAGAAGAAATTATTCCTCTTCTGCATACCCATTAAATATACGGGACTCATTATATTAAAGAAAAAAGATGGATGAGACATTTTTATGAGTCTGAAATAGGGGAATAGTTTCTCCGGAGAAATCAATTTCCATTCAATTATATGAAAACATGGTTTATTTTATCTCATTGATTGCTTGTCTTGGAGGATTACGTAAAGATTTTTTGTTCTTTCCATTATAGTTGATTATATAGTGTAGAAGTTGGGAGCGGTAGATGGATCAGGGATGGAAATTTCAGATAAGGTTTTGGTGATGCCTGTTTGCTACTGTCACAATTTTAATTAATGACAAATGATTGACTTATATGAAATTTTGGCTCGTGGACAGGCCTATCTCGTGGGATTATGTAAGTTTTTGGCTCATGCAGGCTTTTTTATTTGTAGGATTTTTTGCCTTAACTCGTGCAAGCTAGGCCCTAACAGGAAGAGATAGCCTGTTTTGATAACTCTACTTTATATGTAAATTTAGGGGTGACAATATGGGTTGAGCACGACGGCAGTGGCGGAGCCAGCATGACATGTTAGCAAGTGCCAAAAAAATCAGCTAGTGCCCAAATAGCTACGGTTCTCTGGCTACGACCAAAACGTGGCTAATTTTCAAAAAATTTGAACAGAATTTGCTACTTTTCAAATGTAGCTAAATGAACGTGGCTAAATAAGCCAGTGCCAAGGCAACTGTAGGCCACAACGTGGCTCCGCCACTGCCCGGCGGGTCAACCCGCCAAAACGGGACGAGTTGGGTTGAGATTTTCAACCCACCAACCCACTTCAACCCACCCCGCCTAGAAGTGGGTCAAAACGGGTTGACCCGTCGGGTTATATATATATATATTTTACAATTAAGTAGTATTTCATTTGTCATTAAATTTTTGTGATACCCAATTTTTTTTTTACATTAGTACTTCTTAGAAAAAATAAAGAATAACAATTTTATTTATGACAAATGTTATCTTTATATGGAGACGAATGAGTTCCTAAAGAATGTTTTGACAAATATTAGTATACATTTAAGATTGAGATTGAGAAAAATTAAAAGAAGTGTGAAATAAAATAAAATAATATTAGAAATATAATTTATTTTTAAATTTTAAATATTTACTTTTTTAATTGACGGGTTGGTGGGTTGACCCGCCAACCCACCATAAAACGGGGTGAGTTCATTTTTCCCACCCATATTTAATGGCGGGTTAACCCGCCCTGTCCCGTTTTTGGCGGGTTGGTGGCGGGGCGGGGCGGGCCAACCAACGTTAAAAGCATGTTTATAGTACTCACATTTAATCAACAACGAAAAACCATTGTTAAAAGTAGGGGGGTGTAAATAGGCTGGATAGAGATAGGCTTTAGCTTAAATAGGTCAGACACATGTAAAATACTTTAGGCATGGCCAGATTCGTTAGCTTGTGCACGCCCAAATTATAAATTTAGCATGGAGTATATTTAAAAAACAAAAGTCTTGACATAGACTTGTTAGCCTGTTTAAGCCTACAAGACGTTCAATAATTAAATAAAATAATTAAAATAATATAATTTTATTATTCAAAACCATTAAAATAATAATTTATTTATTTAATTTAAAATAAATAATATAAAATAGGTCGGCCTATAAGTTTATAGGCCCTCTATGTAAAAGAAAGTCTATGAGATACTTTCTAAATAATTTTTTTAAGATCCGAAACTGTTCTATAATTTAATTCTTTCATTGAGTAGTTAATAATAATAATTTATTCCCCCCTCCTCTCCTTCTACGGTAGTATAGTATAGGATATAGAATCAGATATATTAATTAGCATTTTAATTAACATTTATTTATTTAGAATTAAGAAATCCCTCCCTCCTCGGTGTATGTAAGTGACAAAACAAAGATGGATTGGATATTTAGATTGGATTGGGCCCAAAACAAAACAAAACAAAGATGATGCTGCTGAAAATAACACCCGACCCAAGTCCATTCATTGCATTGCTTTTACTCAGTGTAGTGTAGTGTCTGATTGTCAAGTCAAGTGTGGCCCTCTCCAATGCAAATCAATGTAATGTGCTTTGGACACTTGACCACGCGCGCGCTTTTTAGCAGGTAATCTATAATAATTTGATTTCAGCGCAAATATTATAATTTAAAGTTTTATTATAATTAATTAAAGATGGATTGGATTGGGCCAAAACAAAACTGATCAAAATAACCAACCATTGCTCTTAGTATCTCTCACCTCTCAATGCATAATCCGAAACATGCAGATGCAGTCTCATCTCAGATCACAAATTTACAATTTACAATTTTCAAAGATTTTTCATCTAAAATTGGGCGGGATTTAATTTAATAACACTCACTCATTCCTCTCTTTCTTCTCTCTCTCTCTCTCTCTCTCTCTCTCTCTCTCTTCTCCACCAAAGAAAAACCCTAAGCCCAGCCCCCTTCTCTTCTCTTCTTTTCTCTTCAATCAAGCTCAGCTCAACTCACAATAACAATACTGTTGAAGATCTTGTTCAACAAGATAAGCTACCAACTACAAGCAGCTCCTCAACTCACAGGAAAGGAACTTTCTTTCGCCTCTGCTTTTATTTCATTTCATTTCATTTCGTTGGTTCTACCATTTATTTTAAGTGTGTTATTGCGTTTTTTTCTTTTTTCTTTTTGTTTCAACGACCATAAAACATGTATTTTTATTTGTATTTGTAGCTCAGCTCAAAAAAGACACTGAACAGAGGCATTTCTCCTGTTGATGGCACCCGACTCTGAGCCTCTTGAGTTGAGATTCTTCCCAAAAATCTTCCTTTACTTGCTGCTGAGGATAAGGTAACTTCCGATACCATACCATACCATACCTTTATTTTTTCTTAAATCCTCATTATTAATACTGTACGTCATGTATTTGTTTGTGCTCTATAGTCTATGGTTTATTCATTGTATTTGTATTGTTACTTTTGTTTGTAGTGATAAGTTTTTTATAACTGAATGAATCTTAGAAGCTCAGTTTCAGTTCACTCAGTATTATTACTTTGCCTCTGCTTTTAAGAAGTATATAAGAGGAGCTTAATAGTTGTTTAAGTTTAGTGTGTGATTAATTTAAAGAGAAGAAAATAAATAAAAAAATGGATTTGAAAAATTTCTTAATAAGATTGAAGTTTAATTGCGCTGTTTGTGTTACTTTATTTAGGGAACAAGAGAGATGCTAGACTACTGTTCTGTTGATCGAAGATCAGAGTCAGATCCTCAGAGCACCTAATGTTGTTATTTGACAAGAGAGCTTTATTGGTTATTAATTGCGCACTTCTTCTTCTTTTTGCTTCCTTGCTTCTCTCCTGAGCTCCTAACTTTCTCTCTCTCTCTCTCTCTCTACGTGTCTCTCTCTTTCACTTTCTCAAAATCTTGGCTTCTTAGGGAATTTTGAAGCTTTTTTTGTTTCCAAAAAATGATAGTGTTATTATATTAAAACTATCTAGCTGTGCTGTGTAGCACTGTATCATTCATTCACCTATTCTGTAGTCTATAATCCTTGTATCTTTTCCCCCAAAGAGAGTCCTTGCTACTGATATCGATGTATTCTCTTGTTTACTCGTACATATATGTTTTCATTGTTTAATTTTAATTTTCACTGGCATCTAGCTTAAACGTAAAAAATGTAATTTAATTGGGCGGGATTTAATTTAATTACACTCACTCATTCCTCTCTTTCTTCTCCCTCTCTCTCTTCTCCACCAAAGAAAAACCCTAAGCCCCCTCTTCTCTTCTCTTCTCACCCTTCAATCAAATCACAAAAATGGTTGGTTACCTTTTCTTTTCGTTATCTTCTCTTCCTTCTAAACAAACGATTCATTGAATCTGACTTGAATGAATGTTCTTCTTCAAGTTTTCGTTCTTTCTTTCAATCAAATCACAAAAATGGTGGTTACCTTTGGCTGATGCTCAGCTCAACTCACAATAACAATACTGTTGAAGATCTTGTTCAACAAGATAAGCTACCAACTACAAGCAGCAGCTCAACTCACAGGAAAGGAACTTTCTTTCGCCTCTGCTTTCATTTCATTTCATTGGTTCTTCCATTTATTTTAAGTGTGTTATTGCGTTTTTTTTCTTTCTTTTTTTTTGTTTCAGCGACCATAAAACATGTATTTCTTTTTGTATTTGTAGCTCAGCTCAAAAAAGACACTGAACAGAGGCATTTCTGAGCTAGTCCTCTTGATGGCCCCCGACACCGAGCCTCTTGAGTTGAGATTCTTCTCAATAATCTTCCTTTACTTGCTGCTGAATGCTGAGGATAAGGTAACTTCCCCTCCATACCATGCCATACCTTTATTTTTTCTTAAATCCTCATTATTGATACTGTACGTGTCATGTATGTATATTTGTTTGTGCTCTATGATGGTTCATTCATTGTATCTGTCTGTATTATTACTTTTTTTTGTAGTGTTAAGTTTCTTATATATAACTGGAAGAATCTTAGAAGCTCTGTTTCGGTTCACTCAGTATTATTACTTTCTGCCTCTGCTTTTAAAAACATGCATGTATATAAGAGGAGGTTAATTAATAGTTGTTTAAGTTTAGTGTGTGATTAATTTAAAGAGAAGAAAATAAATAAATGAATGAATTTGAAAAATTTCTTAATAAGATTGAAGTTTAATTGCGCTGTTTGTGTTACTTTATTTGGGGAATAGGAGAGATGCTAGACTACTGTTCTGTTGATCAGAGATCAGAGTCAGAGTCAGATCCTCAGAGCACCTAATTTGTGATTTGACAAGAGACCTTTATTTGGTTCCTTGCATCTCTCCTAGGCTTTTCCACTTCCTACCTTTCTATACGTGTCTCTCTCTTTCACATTTCTCAAAAACTTGGCTTCTTATGGAATTTTGAATCTTTTTTCTTTCCAAAAATAATAGTGTGATATTATCAAATTATTAATAAAGATTGAAGATGAAGAATATTATTATTATTTTTTTTAAATTCTAAACATATTAAATAGTATATCATTTTTTTTTTAATTTTAAACAATTGTAGTTAAAATCCCTGTTGCTATGACTCCATTGATTATTATATTAAAACTATCTAGCTGTGTTGTGTAGCCCTGTATCATTCATTCACCTATTGTGTAGTTTATAATCTCGGGTGTCATGCATAGTCTTTCGCTTTTTCCCTACAGAGAGAGTCCCTTGCTCTTGATATCGATGTATTCTCTTGTTTATAAGGATGGTAGTATGAGATTAAAGTTTATTTGGGGAATAGGAGAGAGATACTACTGTTCTGTTGATCAGAGATCAGAGCCATTAATTGCTTTTGTCAGTCCTCATTTCACCTAATGTGAAAGTTGTGATTTGACAAGAGAGCTTGCTTTTATTTTTTTGCGTCCACTCTTCTCTCTTGAGCTTTTCCGCTTCCTACCTTTCTATCTCTACGTGTCTCTCTCTTTCACCTTTCTCAAAAACTTATTGCTGCGATCTGTCCATTCTCTCTCACTTTACATTATCTTTGGACTCTCATTTCACTTCCATAGATCCATTGTCTTCAATTCACCGAAACCGCCACCACCTACCCCATTATATTACAGATCAGAACCACTCTGTTCTTTGCATGTGCACCCAACAAACAACTAGTGTTTTTTTACATGATAATGATGAGGCGTTTCAAAATAGTGTTTATGTTATTGTTTTCTCAAAACATTTCCAGAGAAAATAGTAAGAAATGTTTTCAGAAGGTAATAATGGAGCGGAGCAGAACCAAATATACCAAGGTCCTGCCAGTGTTCTGTGGTGTAGATCCCTCAGAAGTATTTCATCAAACAACTGAAGTAGTCACCTCTCTGGTAAGTAAGTACCTCTTCTTCATTCTGTATTATGTTGTGATTGTGGGGACACAACCAATAGAACTCTAAGATTGTCTTCTCTCAATCTTCTTTGCATTTCTGTTTTTTTTTTTTTGGGGGGTGGGGGTAAATAATGTTCATTGCATTTTAATCCTCGTTTAAGCGTCTGTTGAATTTTTTCTAAATGGTGGTATCAAAAAACAAAGTTTTTTTAAAGTCATCTAGATTAAGGTCTTTGTAAATGCTTCTTCTCAAGCTTTCTTCTGTTACTCTTGTTTAAAAGATGTTAGCATTTAGTAAAGCCAATTTTTTAATAAATATTATTATGATTATATTTATTTTAGTGTGAATAGCGGGTTTTTTTATTAAATTAATCAAAGTAATTAGTCAAACTATAATGAATTATATATATATATATATATATATATATATTGTGATGAATTTTTTCTCAACCCAATCATGTCTCATGTTTTTAATAATTAAAATGAATTTTATTTCCTTAAAATTAGAATATATATTTCTCAGCTGTCCATCCACACATATATTTTTTAATATGTATATACATTAGCTAATATAAATTAGTAAATATAATAAATTTTAAGAGTAGCTAAATTAGAACTTCAGAGGGACGAAAATAACTTACGAGTTAAGAGTTAGGAGAATACAACGGTCATCATAGTTTTGCCGCCAAAAAATATAAATTAAAAATTTTCTCTCTCTCTTTTCACTCTTCTTAAGGTTTTCTTAGGGTTTCTTTCTCTGTTTTCTTAAGGCTTTCTTAGGGTTTCTTTCTCTCTTTTCACTCCTTCTTAAAGTTTTCTTGGTTTCTTTGGGTTTCCTAGTTTCTTTCTCTTGTTCTTGCTTGTTTCTTTCTCTTGTTCTTCGATTGTTTTATCAAGACAATGGAATTGGTGAATATGGGAGATGGGATGCAAGTAGATGATGACCCAACCAGCCTGTATTGTTTGGCAACACTCCTACAAAGGTGTCAATACCTAGGTATGTTACTTCTGCCCTTTCTTTTCTTCTCTTTTCTTTTATTTTTTTCTTGAAAATGTTTGATTATGTGCTGATATTTCTTGCTTGAAAAGATTGAGTATGTGGGTTTCTTGCTGATATTTCTTGCTGATATTCGACTGTGTTCTTTTTTCTTTTCTTGAAAATACAGTATGTTTCTTTTTTTTCTTGAAAATAGAAGATTGAGGGTGTGGCTTGTCAACAGTTGCTTGTCAATACCATATGAAATATATGTTTCTTTCTTTCTTTTTCTTTATTATTCTGGAAATATTGAGGGTGTGGCTTTTCCATTATGTTCTTGCTTTTCTTTTCTTTTGATTTCGTTTTTCTTTTCTTTTTTCTTTTCTTGAAAATACAGTATGTTTTTTTTTTCTTGAAAATAGAAGATTGAGGGTGTGGCTTGTCAACAGTTCCTTGTCAATACCATACGAAATATATATGTTTCTTTCTTTCTTTTTCTTTATTATTCTGGCAATATTGAGGGTGTGGCTTTTCCATTATGTTCTTGCTTTTCTTTTCTTTTGATTTCGTTTCTTTCTTTTTCTTGATAACTGTGGATGTTCGATTGTATGCTTTTGTTTCTGTCTGCCCAGACATCATATTCTTGCTGATATTTCTTGCTGATATTCGACTGTGTTCTTTTTTCTTTTCTTTTTTTTTTCTTTTTTCTTTTCTTGAAAATACAGTATGTTTCTTTTTTTTTCTTGAAAATAGAAGATTGAGGGTGTGGCTTGTCAACAGTTGCTTGTCAATACCATACGAAATATATATGTTTCTTTCTTTCTTTTTCTTTATTATTCTGGCAATATTGAGGGTGTGGCTTTTCCATTATGTTCTTGCTTTCCTTTTCATTTGATTTCGTTTCTTTTTTTTTCTTGATAACTGTGGATGTTCGATTGTATGCTTTTGTTTCTGTCTGCCCAGACATCATATTACTGGACTATTAACTGGTTTTTCTGTTTTTTAGTTTTGTAAATTTGATTTTGTCTAGTTGAGTTTGTTAATTGTTTCAGTTGGTGTTTTATTTAACAAAACTAACATTGGATATATTTATGGTTTCGATTGGAATGATAACATGTTGGTTTTTCATCATGTTGAAGATGATGAAAAAGCTGAGAAGATGGAAGAGGATGAAGCTGAGATGATGGAAGAAGATGAGGATGAATATGGGAGATGGGATGCAATGGGAGATGGGATGCAAGTAGAAGAGGATGAAGCTGAGAAGATGGAAGAGGATGAAGATGAGGATGAAGCTGAGATGATGGAAGAAGATGAGGATGAATATGGGAGATTGGATGCAATGGGAGATGGGATGCAGGTAGAAGAGGATGAAGATGAGGATGAAGCTGAAAAGATGGAAGAGGATGAAGATGAGGATGAAGCTGAGATGATGGAAGAAGATGAGAATGAATATGGGAGATGGGATGCAATGGGAGATGGGATGCAAGTAGATGAGGATGAAGATGAGAAGATGGAAGAGGATGAAGATGAGGATGAAGCTGAGATGATGGAAGAAGATGAGGATGAATATGGGAGATGGGATGCAATGGGAGATGATGACCCAAGGTATGGTACTTCTGCCCTTTCTTTTCTTTTCTTTTCTTTTCTTTTTTTCTTGAAAATGTTTGATTATATGCTGATATTTCTTGCTTGAAAAGATTGAGTATGTGGGTTTCTTGCTGATATTCGACTGTGTTCTTTCCTTTCCTTTTTTTTTCTTGAAAATAGAGATTGAGGGTGTGGCTTGTCTTTTGTCAATACCATATGAAATATATGTATCTTTCTTTCTTTTTCTTTATTATTCTGGCAATATTGAGGGTGTGGCTTTTCCATTATGTTCTTGCTTTTCTTTTCTTTCGATTTCGTTTCTTTTTTTTCTTGATAATACAGTGGATGTTCGATTGTGTGCTTTTGTTTCTGTCTGCCCAGACATCTTATTACTGGACTATTAACTGGTTTTTTTGTTTTTTGATTTTGTATAGTTGAGTTTGTTAGTTTTTTCAGTTGGTGTTTTATTTAACAAAACTAACATTGGATATATTTAGATATGTGGGTTTTCCATTTTTTTTATTTTTTAAATATTAATGGTTCTTTCTTTCCTTCTTTCGTTTTTTTTTCGCAATATTTAGATGTTGGTTTCGATTGGAATGATAACATGTTGGTTTTTCATCATGTTGAAGATGATGAAAAAGCTGAAAAGATGGAAGATGATGAGGATGAAGCTGAGGAGATGGAA
Source organism: Gastrolobium bilobum (assembly GCF_033153095.1). Classification (NCBI taxonomy): domain Eukaryota; kingdom Viridiplantae; phylum Streptophyta; class Magnoliopsida; order Fabales; family Fabaceae; genus Gastrolobium; species Gastrolobium bilobum. The sequence goes on along the minus strand of NW_026897245.1, from coordinate 1,302 downwards.
GAAGATGAAGATGATGAAAAAGCTGAGAAGATGAAAGAAGATGAGGATGAAAATGAGGATGAAGCTGAGAAGATGGAAGAAGATGAGGATAAAGATGATGAAAAAGCTGAGAAGATGGAAGAAGATGAGGATGAAGTTCATGTAGAACTTGAGAAAGGTCTTAACCAAGAGGACCGATCAACCCAAAAGCAGTCTCGGGTTGTTTGGACCGAAGAGCTACATCGGTCGGTGTTTTGTGGCCGCTGTTAATGACTTGGGTGTTGACAGTAAGTTATTCACTCTTTCTCTACAATGCAAAGTAGTTGTTATCTTAATTGTTATTAATTGCTACAATTGGTCAATCAATTGATGTTTCTGCTTTATTTTAGCAATACTTTTATTATATTTTTGTGTAGAAATAGCAATCAAATCCTGATAATATTCCAATGTGAAAACTAGTTCCATCACCTCTCTTTGCAAACTTTATTTCCACAAGTGTCTTCACATCCACTGCCCAGAATCAAACCATAATTCTTCGAACATCTGTCTCAGCCCCACTTGGATATATAATTTCTGTCATAATATTGGAATCTGCACCAAAATAAAAAATGGCTTCTCCGTTGTTAATACCAGTGTGCATTTCCAAATAACAAACAAATCCACTGCCCATGTATTCCTCTATTTCAGTAATCCTTTCCTTGGAGTAAGCTAATATACTTATTTGGCATCTCTCGAAAACTGAACAAATAAAAATTCAAATTTTCCTTAATTCGTTCATGATTAATTTGGTCTCATGAGAGCTGGAAGCTGCCCAATTGGTCCCAACTGTGTCTTCCATTCGCTGCCAAATATGGAACAATGATGCCTTCTCAAATACTGTTTGCTGTATTTTTCCAATTGCTGTATTTTTTTGTTCAACATTATTTTGAATGCTTTCTCAAATACTCTTCCTAATCTGTAGTGCACTGGAGTAGATGTCATGGCATTATTGTTAATGAAGTCTGACACATTTGTATGTTCTTTTGATTGCAGAGGTTGTACCTAGAAAAATTCTTCAATTGATGAAGGCTGAGAAGCATCTTACTAGGGCGCATGTGGCCAGCCATCTGCAGGTATTTTTTTCTTTTCCTTTCTGCTTTAATTTCATAAAACCATAGTTTTTCATTTATAGAACTTTATTTGTTTTTTTAATTGCTGCAGAAATAAAGACTTCGACTGAAAAGAATCAGGTCTAAGGCAACCCAGCAAGTCAGTCCTTTTAAATATCCTCTTCATCTGGTGAGATGATTAGTCCTAGGCAAACAAGTAATATTGTGCCATTTC